>NW_026926827.1:0-28238 GCF_032062105.1 Saccostrea cuccullata | reverse complement strand
CACGGGCTGAGACAATCCGGACGGCTATAATCATCAAGCATGGAATTAATTTGGACAGGGTATTCCGGAGAATAATAGAGGCAGAAATTACCTTCCAGGACCATGGTTTATATATATCATGTATTACCT
This sequence comes from Saccostrea cuccullata, assembly GCF_032062105.1. Classification (NCBI taxonomy): domain Eukaryota; kingdom Metazoa; phylum Mollusca; class Bivalvia; order Ostreida; family Ostreidae; genus Saccostrea; species Saccostrea cuccullata. The sequence continues at coordinate 28,109 of NW_026926827.1, read as the reverse complement.
ATATTATAAGTTTATATTACTTATCCTCATCAGGAAGAGACAGAGCGTCGGGGGTGGGCACGTGTCCTCGACCATGCTTAGGAAAGCAACAACCAACAAGGTAAGATTGAAGTTAAAATACACAGTTTTATGTTATTGAAGTTCCTAAAAGCAAGAGGAGATATAACAAGACAGGCATAATATAGGTGAAACTAATTGTAAATTAATCTTTTAAATGTAGATTGAAACGTTGTCCTGTTCCCAAGTACGACTCCTCTGTAAAGAGACTGGACAAACACCTCCTTAATGTCCACAAATTTGAGAGAGGTGGGGAGCAGATCCTCAAGTACAAGTCTGGGAAAAAAGGTGATTTCTGAGTATCTGATATATTTACCTTTAAGAACTATTGAACAAATTTAAATCCCTTTAACCAGTGATGCTTTACAATCATTTTTTTAATGATTACTGGTTCTTAAAGCTGACCACGACTCGTAAATAGACTTTTTTTTACTATATTCCCTTGGAAGGAGACTTGTTAGTGAGTAAGAGACAGCCGTCATATTATCACTGTGTTCCAGGATAATAAAGAAAACTTCCTCCAGTTTAAATGAGACGGCGAATAAAAGAATCCATCCAACAGACTCTATGACAAGAATAACAGACAGGGTTAGGTGTGAGGCGAGAAAATCAAGAAAAAACAGTTGTATTTGAAATCTATGTATCCTACTGCACTTAATAACCAAGAACTCTGATTGCTGTATATTTCCTTACAGTTGGGTTTTACTGGATCTCTGGAAACCTGGAGGGCAAGGAAGAAGAAGTCCTTTGACGGGGCCTGCCATCTCTGTGGCCCAGAGTCAAGAGGAGACATGTTGGATATAATGTCCCATCTCTGGTGTCGTCATCCTTTTTTTATCTTGATTTATTCATTTAATATTTGCTTTACATTTTTATAGAGACAATCCCTGGCTTCCTCAAAGAGTTTCTTAAAGAAGGCCTGCCATCAGATCTACAATATTCTTTCACACGGGCTGAGACAATCCGGACGGCTATAATCATCAAGCATGGGATTAATTTGGACAGGGTATTCCGGAGAATAATAGAGGCAGAAATTACCTTCCAGGACCATGGTTTTATATATATCATGTATTACCTATATTATAAGTTTATATTACTTATCCTCATCAGGAAGAGACAGAGCGTCGGGGGTGGGCACGTGTCCTCGACCATGCTTAGGAAAGCAACAACCAACAAGGTAAGATTGAAGTTAAAATACACAGTTTTATGTTATTGAAGTTCCTAAAAGCAAGAGGAGATATAACAAGACAGGCATAATATAGGTGAAACTAATTGTAAATTAATCTTTTAAATGTAGATTGAAACGTTGTCCTGTTCCCAAGTACGACTCCTCTGTAAAGAGACTGGACAAACACCTCCTTAATGTCCACAAATCTGAGAGAGGTGGGGAGCAGATCCTCAAGTACAAGTCTGGGAAAAAAGGTGATTTCTGAGTATCTGATATATTTACCTTTAAGAACTATTGAACAAATTTAAATCCCTTTAACCAGTGATGCTTTACAATCATTTTTTTAATGATTACTGGTTCTTAAAGCTGACCACGACTCGTAAATAGACTTTTTTTATACTATATTCCCTTGGAAGGAGACTTGTTAGTGAGTAAGAGACAGCCGTCATATTATCACTGTGTTCCAGGATAATAAAGAAAACTTCCTCCAGTTTAAATGAGACGGCGAATAAAAGAATCCATCCAACAGACTCTATGACAAGAATAACAGACAGGGTTAGGTGTGAGGCGAGAAAATCAAGAAAAAACAGTTGTATTTGAAATCTATGTATCCTACTGCACTTAATAACCAAGAACTCTGATTGCTGTATATTTCCTTACAGTTGGGTTTTACTGGATCTCTGGAAACCTGGAGGGCAAGGAAGAAGAAGTCCTTTGACGGGGCCTGCCATCTCTGTGGCCCAGAGTCAAGAGGAGACATGTTGGATATAATGTCCCATCTCTGGTGTCGTCATCCTTTTTTTTATCTTGATTTATTCATTTAATATTTGCTTTACATTTTTATAGAGACAATCCCTGGCTTCCTCAAAGAGTTTCTTAAAGAAGGCCTGCCATCAGATCTACAATATTCTTTCACACGTACCCAAGCTGAGACAATCCGGACGGCTATAATCATCAAGCATGGATTAATTTGGACAGGGTATTCCGGAGAATAATAGAGGCAGAAATTACCTTCCAGGACCATGGTTTATATATATCATGTATTACCTATATTATAAGTTTATATTACTTATCCTCATCAGGAAGAGACAGAGCGTCGGGGGTGGGCACGTGTCCTCGGCCCATGCTTAGGAAAGCAACAACCAACAAGGTAAGATTGAAGTTAAAATACACAGTTTTATGTTATTGAAGTTCCTAAAAGCAAGAGGAGATATAACAAGACAGGCATAATATAGGTGAAACTAATTGTAAATTAATCTTTTAAATGTAGATTGAAACGTTGTCCTGTTCCCAAGTACGACTCCTCTGTAAAGAGACTGGACAAACACCTCCTTAATGTCCACAAATTTGAGAGAGGTGGGGAGCAGATCCTCAAGTACAAGTCTGGGAAAAAAGGTGATTTCTGAGTATCTGATATATTTACCTGTTAGAACTATTGAACAAATTTAAATCCCTTTAACCAGTGATGCTTTACAATCATTTTTTTTAATGATTACTGGTTCAGTAAAGCACCACGACTCGTAAATAGACTTTTTTTTACTATATTCCCTTGGAAGGAGACTTGTTAGTGAGTAAGAGACAGCCGTCATATTATCACTGTGTTCCAGGATAATAAAGAAAACTTCCTCCAGTTTAAATGAGACGGCGAATAAAATAATATCCAACAGACTCTATGACAAGAATAACAGACAGGGTTAGGTGTGAGGCGAGAAAATCAAGAAAAAACAGTTGTATTTGAAATCTATGTGTCCTACTGCACTTAATAACCAAGAACTCTGATTGCTGTATATTTCCTTACAGTTGGGTTTTACTGGATCTCTGGAAACCTGGAGGGCAAGGAAGAAGAAGTCCTTTGACGGGGCCTGCCATCTCTGTGGCCCAGAGTCAAGAGGAGACATGTTGGATATAATGTCCCATCTCTGGTGTCGTCATCCTTTTTTTATCTTGATTTATTCATTTAATATTTGCTTTACATTTTTATAGAGACAATCCCTGGCTTCCTCAAAGAGTTTCTTAAAGAAGGCCTGCCATCAGATCTACAATATTCTTTCACACGGGCTGAGACAATCCGGACGGCTATAATCATCAAGCATGGAATTAATTTGGACAGGGTATTCCGGAGAATAATAGAGGCAGAAATTACCTTCCAGGACCATGGTTTATATATATCATGTATTACCTATATTATAAGTTTATATTACTTATCCTCATCAGGAAGAGACAGAGCGTCGGGGGTGGGCACGTGTCCTCGACCATGCTTAGGAAAGCAACAACCAACAAGGTAAGATTGAAGTTAAAATACACAGTTTTATGTTATTGAAGTTCCTAAAAGCAAGAGGAGATATAACAAGACAGGCATAATATAGGTGAAACTAATTGTAAATTAATCTTTTAAATGTAGATTGAAACGTTGTCCTGTTCCCAAGTACGACTCCTCTGTAAAGAGACTGGACAAACACCTCCTTAATGTCCACAAATTTGAGAGAGGTGGGGAGCAGATCCTCAAGTACAAGTCTGGGAAAAAAGGTGATTTCTGAGTATCTGATATATTTACCTTTAAGAACTATTGAACAAATTTAAATCCCTTTAACCAGTGATGCTTTACAATCATTTTTTTAATGATTACTGGTTCTTAAAGCTGACCACGACTCGTAAATAGACTTTTTTTTACTATATTCCCTTGGAAGGAGACTTGTTAGTGAGTAAGAGGCAGCCGTCATATTATCACTGTGTTCCAGGATAATAAAGAAAACTTCCTCCAGTTTAAATGAGACGGCGAATAAAAGAATCCATCCAACAGACTCTATGACAAGAATAACAGACAGGGTTAGGTGTGAGGCGAGAAAATCAAGAAAAAACAGTTGTATTTGAAATCTATGTATCCTACTGCACTTAATAACCAAGAACTCTGATTGCTGTATATTTCCTTACAGTTGGGTTTTACTGGATCTCTGGAAACCTGGAGGGCAAGGAAGAAGAAGTCCTTTGACGGGGCCTGCCATCTCTGTGGCCCAGAGTCAAGAGGAGACATGTTGGATATAATGTCCCATCTCTGGTGTCGTCATCCTTTTTTTTATCTTGATTTATTCATTTAATATTTGCTTTACATTTTTATAGAGACAATCCCTGGCTTCCTCAAAGAGTTTCTTAAAGAAGGCCTGCCATCAGATCTACAATATTCTTTCACACGGGCTGAGACAATCCGGACGGCTATAATCATCAAGCATGGAATTAATTTGGACAGGGTATTCCGGAGAATAATAGAGGCAGAAATTACCTTCCAGGACCATGGTTTATATATATCATGTATTACCTATATTATAAGTTTATATTACTTATCCTCATCAGGAAGAGACAGAGCGTCGGGGGTGGGCACGTGTCCTCAACCATGCTTAGGAAAGCAACAACCAACAAGGTAAGATTGAAGTTAAAATACAGTTTTATGTTATTGAAGTTCCTAAAAGCAAGAGGAGATATAACAAGACAGGCATAATATAGGTGAAACTAATTGTAAATTAATCTTTTAAATGTAGATTGAAACGTTGTCCTGTTCCCAAGTACGACTCCTCTGTAAAGAGACTGGACAAACACCTCCTTAATGTCCACAAATCTGAGAGAGGTGGGGAGCAGATCCTCAAGTACAAGTCTGGGAAAAAAGGTGATTTCTGAGTATCTGATATATTTACCTTTAAGAACTATTGAACAAATTTAAATCCCTTTAACCAGTGATGCTTTACAATCATTTTTTTAATGATTACTGGTTCGTAAAGCTGACCACGACTCGTAAATAGACTTTTTTTTACTATATTCCCTTGGAAGGAGACTTGTTAGTGAGTAAGAGACAGCCGTCATATTATCACTGTGTTCCAGGATAATAAAGAAAACTTCCTCCAGTTTAAATGAGACGGCGAATAAAAGAATCCATCCAACAGACTCTATGACAAGAATAACAGACAGGGTTAGGTGTGAGGCGAGAAAATCAAGAAAAAACAGTTGTATTTGAAATCTATGTATCCTACTGCACTTAATAACCAAGAACTCTGATTGCTGTATATTTCCTTACAGTTGGGTTTTATGGATCTCTGTTAAGGAGGGCAAGAAAATGGGGGCGGGGCCTAATTTATACGGGAAAAGTTTACTGGACGTCACACAAAAATATGACTTTTATGCATTCATCATATTATCCGAAAATGAAATATTATGCAACTTTAAACTGTATTAGCATAATTTACAACAATAAAACTTACCAATGCATTAACAAATGTCGCTTAAAATCACATACAGCTGGTTTTAAACAAATCACTGATCTCGATGAACTTGTCAATCATGATCATATTTGGTAAAAATGACGTATTTCATGTACTGTGAAAGACAGATTTCGGAATTTTTTAACAATGAAAAATGCGTTTTATATAAATCAGAATATTATTTACAGGTTTTTAATAGGCTAATAATACCAATGTATATCCTTTGTTAAGTGCGATTATTCATCAACTATGAGAGAATGTAAAAATAATTCTGTCGTGTTGTAATGTTCAGATTAGGTATATTTTACATCGAGGAACCTCATAAAATCGCTTTTTCGCAAGGGCATACACTAAATAAATCTTTACAATTTTTTGAATATAAATAAAGGATATGTTCCTTAACTTGAAAAGTGCTGCTGCTTTCTTTAAATCGAGAGCATGACTTCATAAGTACACAAAATATTTGGTAAAAGTCAAACATATTTCGACATCAGCCTATTTACTTGAAATTATAACTATCAAAACGCGAATTCTATTCAAAGCAGCAGCACTTTCCAGAAAGTACAAAGTATGCAGAAACAATTAATAGTTTGAATTTTTAATTTCAACTAGGGTATGCCCTTGCAATATTGAAATTTGTAATTGACCTACATTCCGCGTACCTACTATGCATATCACGTGACTGTCCATCGATGGGACCAAACTCCATACAGTACAGAGTAGGTTATACTATGCTATTTCCATAAGATTTAAGTTCTGTGATAATAGAACAGCTGAATAAAAATAAATTCAGTTTTAAAAACAATTCCCGTTTTTGCACTTCTATTTTTCTGATTTCTGTATATTTCCTTACAGTTGGGTTTTACTGGATCTCTGGAAACCTGGAGGGCAAGGAAGAAGAATTCCTTTGACGGGGCCTGCCATCTCTGTGGCCCAGAGTCAAGAGGAGACATGTTGGATATAATGTCCCATCTCTGGTGTCGTCATCCTTTTTTTTATCTTGATTTATTCATTTAATATTTGCTTTACATTTTTATAGAGACAATCCCTGGCTTCCTCAAAGAGTTTCTTAAAGAAGGCCTGCCATCAGATCTACAATATTCTTTCACACGGGCTGAGACAATCCGGACGGCTATAATCATCAAGCATGGAATTAATTTGGACAGGGTATTCCGGAGAATAATAGAGGCAGAAATTACCTTCCAGGACCATGGTTTATATATATCATGTATTACCTATATTATAAGTTTATATTACTTATCCTCATCAGGAAGAGACAGAGCGTCGGGGGTGGGCACGTGTCCTCGACCATGCTTAGGAAAGCAACAACCAACAAGGTAAGATTGAAGTTAAAATACACAGTTTTATGTTATTGAAGTTCCTAAAAGCAAGAGGAGATATAACAAGACAGGCATAATATAGGTGAAACTAATTGTAAATTAATCTTTTAAATGTAGATTGAAACGTTGTCCTGTTCCCAAGTACGACTCCTCTGTAAAGAGACTGGACAAACACCTCCTTAATGTCCACAAATTTGAGAGAGGTGGGGAGCAGATCCTCAAGTACAAGTCTGGGAAAAAAGGTGATTTCTGAGTATCTGATATATTTACCTTTAAGAACTATTGAACAAATTTAAATCCCTTTAACCAGTGATGCTTTACAATCATTTTTTTTAATGATTACTGGTTCTTAAAGCTGACCACGACTCGTAAATAGACTTTTTTTTACTATATTCCCTTGGAAGGAGACTTGTTAGTGAGTAAGAGACAGCCGTCATATTATCACTGTGTTCCAGGATAATAAAGAAAACTTCCTCCAGTTTAAATGAGACGGCGAATAAAAGAATCCATCCAACAGACTCTATGACAAGAATAACAGACAGGGTTAGGTGTGAGGCGAGAAAATCAAGAAAAAACAGTTGTATTTGAAATCTATGTATCCTACTGCACTTAATAACCAAGAACTCTGATTGCTGTATATTTCCTTACAGTTGGGTTTTACTGGATCTCTGGAAACCTGGAGGGCAAGGAAGAAGAAGTCCTTTGACGGGGCCTGCCATCTCTGTGGCCCAGAGTCAAGAGGAGACATGTTGGATATAATGTCCCATCTCTGGTGTCGTCATCCTTTTTTTTATCTTGATTTATTCATTTAATATTTGCTTTACATTTTTATAGAGACAATCCCTGGCTTCCTCAAAGAGTTTCTTAAAGAAGGCCTGCCATCAGATCTACAATATTCCTTCACACGGGCTGAGACAATCCGGACGGCTATAATCATCAAGCATGGAATTAATTTGGACAGGGTATTCCGGAGAATAATAGAGGCAGAAATTACCTTCCAGGACCATGGTTTATATATATCATGTATTACCTATATTATAAGTTTATATTACTTATCCTCATCAGGAAGAGACAGAGCGTCGGGGGTGGGCACGTGTCCTCGACCATGCTTAGGAAAGCAACAACCAACAAGGTAAGATTGAAGTTAAAATACACAGTTTTATGTTATTGAAGTTCCTAAAAGCAAGAGGAGATATAACAAGACAGGCATAATATAGGTGAAACTAATTGTAAATTAATCTTTTAAATGTAGATTGAAACGTTGTCCTGTTCCCAAGTACGACTCCTCTGTAAAGAGACTGGACAAACACCTCCTTAATGTCCACAAATCTGAGAGAGGTGGGGAGCAGATCCTCAAGTACAAGTCTGGGAAAAAAGGTGATTTCTGAGTATCTGATATATTTACCTTTAAGAACTATTGAACAAATTTAAATCCCTTTAACCAGTGATGCTTTACAATCATTTTTTTAATGATTACTGGTTCGTAAAGCTGACCACGACTCGTAAATAGACTTTTTTTTACTATATTCCCTTGGAAGGAGACTTGTTAGTGAGTAAGAGACAGCCGTCATATTATCACTGTGTTCCAGGATAATAAAGAAAACTTCCTCCAGTTTAAATGAGACGGCGAATAAAAGAATCCATCCAACAGACTCTATGACAAGAATAACAGACAGGGTTAGGTGTGAGGCGAGAAAATCAAGAAAAAACAGTTGTATTTGAAATCTATGTATCCTACTGCACTTAATAACCAAGAACTCTGATTGCTGTATATTTCCTTACAGTTGGGTTTTATGCAGCACTGTTAAGGCTAGAAAATGGGGGCGGGGCCTAATTTATACGGGAAAAGTTTACTGTGACGTCACACAAAAATATGACTTTTATGCATTCATCATATTACCCGAAAATGAAATATTATGCAACTTTAAACTGTATTAGCATAATAAACAACAATAAAACTTACCAATGCATTAACAAATGTCGCTAGTAAAATCACATACAGCTGGTTTTAAACAAATCACTGATCTCGATGAACTTGTCATCATGACGTCATTTTGGTAAAAATGACGTATTTCATGTACTGTGAAAGACAGATTTCGGAATTTTTTAACAATGAAAAATGCGTTTTATTATAAAACAGAATATTATTTACAGGTTTTTAATAGGCTAATAATACCAATGTATATCCTTTGTTAAGTGCGATTATTCATCAACTATCGAGAGAATGTATTTAAATAATTCTGTCGTGTTGTAATGTTCAGATTAGGTATATTTTACATCGAGGAACCTCATAAAATCGCTTTTTCGCAAGGGCATACACTAAATAAATCTTTACAATTTTTTGAATATAAATAAAGGATATGTTCCTTAACTTGAAAAGTGCTGCTGCTTTCTTTAAATCGAGAGCATGACTTCATAAGTACACAAAATATTTGGTAAAAGTCAAACATATTTCGACATCATATTTACTTGAAATTATAACTATCAAAACGCGAATTCTATTCAAAGCAGCAGCACTTTCCAGAAAGTACAAAGTATCAGAAACAATTAATAGTTTGAATTTTTAATTTCAACTAGGGTATGCCCTTGCAATATTGAAATTTGTAATTGACCTACATTCCGCGTACCTACTATGCATTCATCACGTGACTGTCCATCGATGGGACCAAACTCCATACAGTACAGAGTAGGTTATACTATGCTATTTCCATAAGTATTTAAGTTCTGTGATAATAGAACAGCTGAATAAAAATAAATTCAGTTTTAAAAACAATTCCCGTTTTTGCACTTCTATTTTTCGTTGATTTCTCATATTTCCTTAACAGTTGCGTTTTACTGGATCTCTGGAAACCTGGAGGGCAAGGAAGAAGAATTCCTTTGACGGGGCCTGCCATCTCTGTGGCCCAGAGTCAAGAGGAGACATGTTGGATATAATGTCCCATCTCTGGTATCGTCATCCTTTTTTTTATCTTGATTTATTCATTTAATATTTGCTTTACATTTTTATAGAGACAATCCCTGGCTTCCTCAAAGTTCTTAAAGAAGGCCTGCCATCAGATCTACAATATTCTTTCACACGGGCTGAGACAATCCGGACGGCTATAATCATCAAGCATGGAATTAATTTGGACAGGGTATTCCGGAGAATAATAGAGGCAGAAATTACCTTCCAGGACCATGGTTTATATATATCATGTATTACCTATATTATAAGTTTATATTACTTATCCTCATCAGGAAGAGACAGAGCGTCGGGGGTGGGCACGTGTCCTCGACCATGCTTAGGAAAGCAACAACCAACAAGGTAAGATTGAAGTTAAAATACACAGTTTTATGTTATTGAAGTTCCTAAAAGCAAGAGGAGATATAACAAGACAGGCATAATATAGGTGAAACTAATTGTAAATTAATCTTTTAAATGTAGATTGAAACGTTGTCCTGTTCCCAAGTACGACTCCTCTGTACAGAGACCAGACAAACACCTCCTTAATGTCCACAAGTTTGAGAGAAGAGGGGAGCAGTTCCTCAAGTACAGTCTGGGAAAAAAGGTGATTTCTGAGTATCTGATATATTTACCTTTAAGAACTATTGAACAAATTTAAATCCCTTTAACCAGTGATGCTTTACAATCATTTTTTTAATGATTACTGGTTCTTAAAGCTGACCACGACTCGTAAATAGACTTTTTTTTACTATATTCCCTTGGAAGGAGACTTGTTAGTGAGTAAGAGACAGCCGTCATATTATCACTGTGTTCCAGGATAATAAAGAAAACTTCCTCCAGTTTAAATGAGACGGCGAATAAAAGAATCCATCCAACAGACTCTATGACAAGAATAACAGACAGGGTTAGGTGTGAGGCGAGAAAATCAAGAAAAAACAGTTGTATTTGAAATCTATGTATCCTACTGCACTTAATAACCAAGAACTCTGATTGCTGTATATTTCCTTACAGTTGGGTTTTACTGGATCTCTGGAAACCTGGAGGGCAAGGAAGAAGAAGTCCTTTGACGGGGCCTGCCATCTCTGTGGCCCAGAGTCAAGAGGAGACATGTTGGATATAATGTCCCATCTCTGGTGTCGTCATCCTTTTTTTTATCTTGATTTTTTCATTTAATATTTGCTTTACATTTTTATAGAGACAATCCCTGGCTTCCTCAAAGAGTTTCTTAAAGAAGGCCTGCCATCAGATCTACAATATTCCTTCACACGGGCTGAGACAATCCGGACGGCTATAATCATCAAGCATGGAATTAATTTGGACAGGGTATTCCGGAGAATAATAGAGGCAGAAATTACCTTCCAGGACCATGGTTTATATATATCATGTATTACCTATATTATAAGTTTATATTACTTATCCTCATCAGGAAGAGACAGAGCGTCGGGGGTGGGCACGTGTCCTCGACCATGCTTAGGAAAGCAACAACCAACAAGGTAAGATTGAAGTTAAAATACACAGTTTTATGTTATTGAAGTTCCTAAAAGCAAGAGGAGATATAACAAGACAGGCATAATATAGGTGAAACTAATTGTAAATTAATCTTTTAAATGTAGATTGAAACGTTGTCCTGTTCCCAAGTACGACTCCTCTGTAAAGAGACTGGACAAACACCTCCTTAATGTCCACAAATCTGAGAGAGGTGGGGAGCAGATCCTCAAGTACAAGTCTGGGAAAAAAGGTGATTTCTGAGTATCTGATATATTTACCTTTAAGAACTATTGAACAAATTTAAATCCCTTTAACCAGTGATGCTTTACAATCATTTTTTTTAATGATTACTGGTTCGTAAAGCTGACCACGACTCGTAAATAGACTTTTTTTTACTATATTCCCTTGGAAGGAGACTTGTTAGTGAGTAAGAGACAGCCGTCATATTATCACTGTGTTCCAGGATAATAAAGAAAACTTCCTCCAGTTTAAATGAGACGGCGAATAAAAGAATCCATCCAACAGACTCTATGACAAGAATAACAGACAGGGTTAGGTGTGAGGCGAGAAAATCAAGAAAAAACAGTTGTATTTGAAATCTATGTATCCTACTGCACTTAATAACCAAGAACTCTGATTGCTGTATATTTCCTTACAGTTGGGTTTTACTGGATCTTGGAAACTGGAGGGCAAGGAAGAAATCCTGCGGGGCCTGCCATCTCTGTGGCACAAAAACTTTGGATATAATGTCCCCTCTGGATGCTTCCACATAAGTTTCAGCTTTCCTGGCTTGGTTCTTGAAAAGAAGATTTTTAAAGATTTGTTCTTATATATCTTTAAAACTTTTCCCTATTGTGGCCCCGCCTACTCCCGCTTCATGATTTTAACAATTTAATAACTACACTACCCAAGGATGAGTTTCTTTCCTGGCCCAGTGGCCTGCCAGATATAATGTACTATATATTTCTAGATCTAATATTTAAAATTTATTTTCACATTCCTGGCCCAAATGTTTCTTGGAAGGCTATTTTTAAAGATGGTTTATATTTCTATGTAAAGGGATTCCGGATTGTAACCCCTGGGGGTCATTACCTTCCAGACCATTTTATATATATATCTACATGTATTATATATTATAAGTTTATATTACTTATTCAAGAAGAAGAGAGATTTGTTCATATTTCTATGTAAAACTTGCACGTGTTCAACCATGCTTCCAGGAAAGCAACAACCAACAAGGTAAGATTGAAGTTAAAATACACAGTTTTATGTTATTGAAGTTTCCTGCAAGCCCAGTATAGGTTCTTGAAAAATTGAAAATTTCTTTTAAAGATTTGAAACTATGTAAAATTTATGTTCCCTATTGTAGCCCCGCCCTTCTTAAAGATTTTAACAATTTTAATATCTACACTACCCAAGGATGCTTCCACATAAGTTTCAGCTTTCCACAAATCTGAGAGAGAAGATTTTTAAAGATTTGTTCTATATATTTCTATGTAACCTTGGATTCCCTATTGTAGCCCCGCCCTAAAAGGTGATTTCTGAGTATCTGATATATTTACCTTTAAGAACTATTGAACAAATTTAAATCCCTTTAACCAGATGCTTTACAATCAATTAATGATTACTGGTTTTTAAAGCTGACCACAAAATAGATGCTTCCACATAAGTTTCAGACTTTTAGTGGTTCTTGAAGAGAAGATTTTTATATTATTTGTTCTATATATTTCTAAAGAAAACTTGGATTCCAGTTGTAAATGGCCCCGCCCTACCCCAGGGTATGATTTAAAACAATTGTAATACTTACACTACCCTTTGGATGTATCCACTTTTTTTTTCCTGGAACTTGGTTCTGTATAAGAAGATTTCCTTAAAGTTTGTTCTTATATCTCTGGAAACCTGGAGGGCAAAAGAAGAAGTCCTTTGACGGGGCCTGCCATCTCTGTGGCCCAGAGTCATGATTTTAACAATTTAATATAATGTCTCTCTGGTGTCGTCACCCATCTTGATTTATTCATTTAATATTTGCTTTACATTTTTATAGAGACAATCCCTGGCTTCCTCAAAGAGTTTCTTAAAGAAGGCCTGCCATCAGATCTACACAATATTCCCACACGGGCTGAGACAATCCGCATAAGTTTCAGTTATGATTAAAATAGATAATCAGATTTTTAAAGATTTGTTGGATATATTTCATGTAAAACTTGGAATAATAGTAGGCAGAAATTACCTTCCAGGACCATGGTTTATATATATCATGTATTTATAATAATTTAATTATTATCACTATCAGGAAGGATGAGCGTTCCACATGGGTTTCAGCTGTCCTGGCCCATGCTTAGGAAAGCAACAACCAACAAGGTAAGATTTTTAAAATACACATATATTTTATGTTATTGAAGTTCCTAAAAGCAAGAGGAGATATAACAAGACAGGCATAATATAGGTGAAACTAATTGTAAATTAATCTTTTAAATGTAGATTGAAACGTTGTCCTGTTCCCAAGTAAGACTTTCTCTGTACAGAGACCGGACAAACACCTCCTTAATGTCCACAAATTGAGAGAGGTTTTTTAGCTGACAGATCCTCAAGTACAAGTCTGGGAAAAAAGGTGATTTCTGAGTATCTGATATATTTACCTTTAAGAACTATTGAACAAATTTAAATCCCTTTAACCAGTGATGCTTTACAATCATTTTTTTAATGATTACTGGTTCTTAAAGCTGACCACACTCGTAAATAGACTTTTTTTTACTATATTCCCTTGGAAGGAGACTTTTAGTGAGTAAGAGACAGCCGTCATATTATCACTGTGTTCCAGGATAATAAAGAAAACTTCCTCCAGTTTAAATGAGACGGCGAATAAAAGAATCCATCCAACAGACTCTAAGACAAGAATAACAGACAGGGTTAGGTGTGAGGCGAGAAAATCAAGAAAAAACAGTTGTATTTGAAATCTATGTATCCTACTGCACTTAATAACCAAGAACTCTGATTGCTGTATATTTCCTTACAGTTGGGTTTTACTGGATCTCTGGAAACCTGGAGGGCAAGGAAGAAGAAGTCCTTTGACGGGGCCTGCCATCTCTGTGGCCCAGAGTCAAGAGGAGACATGTTGGATATAATGTCCCATCTCTGGTGTCGTCATCCTTTTTTTATCTTGATTTATTCATTTAATATTTGCTTTACATTTTTATAGAGACAATCCCTGGCTTACTCAAAGAGTTTCTTAAAGAAGGCCTGCCATCAGATCTACAATATTCCTTCACACGGGCTGAGACAATCCGGACGGCTATAATCATCAAGCATGGAATTAATTTGGACAGGGTATTCCGGAGAATAATAGAGGCAGAAATTACCTTCCAGGACCATGGTTTATATATATCATGTATTACCTATATTATAAGTTTATATTACTTATCCTCATCAGGAAGAGACAGAGCGTCGGGGGTGGGCACGTGTCCTCGACCATGCTTAGGAAAGCAACAACCAACAAGGTAAGATTGAAGTTAAAATACACAGTTTTATGTTATTGAAGTTCCTAAAAGCAAGAGGAGATATAACAAGACAGGCATAATATAGGTGAAACTAATTGTAAATTAATCTTTTAAATGTAGATTGAAACGTTGTCCTGTTCCCAAGTACGACTCCTCTGTAAAGAGACTGGACAAACACCTCCTTAATGTCCACAAATTTGAGAGAGGTGGGGAGCAGATCCTCAAGTACAAGTCTGGGAAAAAAGGTGATTTCTGAGTATCTGATATATTTACCTTTAAGAACTATTGAACAAATTTAAATCCCTTTAACCAGTGATGCTTTACAATCATTTTTTTTAATGATTACTGGTTCTTAAAGCTGACCACGACTCGTAAATAGACTTTTTTTTACTATATTCCCTTGGAAGGAGACTTGTTAGTGAGTAAGAGACAGCCGTCATATTATCACTGTGTTCCAGGATAATAAAGAAAACTTCCTCCAGTTTAAATGAGACGGCGAATAAAAGAATCCATCCAACAGACTCTATGACAAGAATAACAGACAGGGTTAGGTGTGAGGCGAGAAAATCAAGAAAAAACAGTTGTATTTGAAATCTATGTATCCTACTGCACTTAATAACCAAGAACTCTGATTGCTGTATATTTCCTTACAGTTGGGTTTTACTGGATCTCTGGAAACCTGGAGGGCAAGGAAGAAGAAGTCCTTTGACGGGGCCTGCCATCTCTGTGGCCCAGAGTCAAGAGGAGACATGTTGGATATAATGTCCCATCTCTGGTGTCGTCATCCTTTTTTTTATCTTGATTTATTCATTTAATATTTGCTTTACATTTTTATAGAGACAATCCCTGGCTTCCTCAAAGAGTTTCTTAAAGAAGGCCTGCCATCAGATCTACAATATTCTTTCACACGGGCTGAGACAATCCGGACGGCTATAATCATCAAGCATGGGATTAATTTGGACAGGGTATTCCGGAGAATAATAGAGGCAGAAATTACCTTCCAGGACCATGGTTTATATATATCATGTATTACCTATATTATAAGTTTATATTACTTATCCTCATCAGGAAGAGACAGAGCGTCGGGGGTGGGCACGTGTCCTCGACCATGCTTAGGAAAGCAACAACCAACAAGGTAAGATTGAAGTTAAAATACACAGTTTTATGTTATTGAAGTTCCTAAAAGCAAGAGGAGATATAACAAGACAGGCATAATATAGGTGAAACTAATTGTAAATTAATCTTTTAAATGTAGATTGAAACGTTGTCCTGTTCCCAAGTACGACTCCTCTGTAAAGAGACTGGACAAACACCTCCTTAATGTCCACAAATCTGAGAGAGGTGGGGAGCAGATCCTCAAGTACAAGTCTGGGAAAAAAGGTGATTTCTGAGTATCTGATATATTTACCTTTAAGAACTATTGAACAAATTTAAATCCCTTTAACCAGTGATGCTTTACAATCATTTTTTTAATGATTACTGGTTCGTAAAGCTGACCACGACTCGTAAATAGACTTTTTTTTACTATATTCCCTTGGAAGGAGACTTGTTAGTGAGTAAGAGACAGCCGTCATATTATCACTGTGTTCCAGGATAATAAAGAAAACTTCCTCCAGTTTAAATGAGACGGCGAATAAAAGAATCCATCCAACAGACTCTATGACAAGAATAACAGACAGGGTTAGGTGTGAGGCGAGAAAATCAAGAAAAAACAGTTGTATTTGAAATCTATGTATCCTACTGCACTTAATAACCAAGAACTCTGATTGCTGTATATTTCCTTACAGTTGGGTTTTACTGGATCTCTGGAAACCTGGAGGGCAAGGAAGAAGAAGTCCTTTGACGGGGCCTGCCATCTCTGTGGCCCAGAGTCAAGAGGAGACATGTTGGATATAATGTCCCATCTCTGGTGTCGTCATCCTTTTTTTTATCTTGATTTATTCATTTAATATTTGCTTTACATTTTTATAGAGACAATCCCTGGCTTCCTCAAAGAGTTTCTTAAAGAAGGCCTGCCATCAGATCTACAATATTCCTTCACACGGGCTGAGACAATCCGGACGGCTATAATCATCAAGCATGGAATTAATTTGGACAGGGTATTCCGGAGAATAATAGAGGCAGAAATTACCTTCCAGGACCATGGTTTATATATATCATGTATTACCTATATTATAAGTTTATATTACTTATCCTCATCAGGAAGAGACAGAGCGTCGGGGGTGGGCACGTGTCCTCCACCATGCTTAGGAAAGCAACAACCAACAAGGTAAGATTGAAGTTAAAATACACAGTTTTATGTTATTGAAGTTCCTAAAAGCAAGAGGAGATATAACAAGACAGGCATAATATAGGTGAAACTAATTGTAAATTAATCTTTTAAATGTAGATTGAAACGTTGTCCTGTTCCCAAGTACGACTCCTCTGTAAAGAGACTGGACAAACACCTCCTTAATGTCCACAAATTTGAGAGAGGTGGGGAGCAGATCCTCAAGTACAAGTCTGGGAAAAAAGGTGATTTCTGAGTATCTGATATATTTACCTTTTAGAACTATTGAACAAATTTAAATCCCTTTAACCAGTGATGCTTTACAATCATTTTTTTTAATGATTACTGGTCTTAAAGCTGACCACGACTCGTAAATAGACTTTTTTTTACTATATTCCCTTGGAAGGAGACTTTTTAGTGAGCAAGAGACAGCCGTCATATTATCACTGTGTTCAGGATAATAAAGAAAACTTCCTCCAGTTTAAATGAGACGGCGAATAAAAGAATCCATCCAACAGACTCTATGACAAGAATAACAGACAGGGTTAGGTGTGAGGCGAGAAAATCAAGAAAAAACAGTTGTATTTGAAATCTATGTATCCTACTGCACTTAATAACCAAGAACTCTGATTGCTGTATATTTCCTTACAGTTGGGTTTTACTGGATCTCTGGAAACTTGGAGGGCAAGGAAGAAGAAGTCCTTTGACGGGGCCTGCCATCTCTGTGGCCCAGAGTCAAGAGGAGACATGTTGGATATAATGTCCCATCTCTGGTGTCGTCATCCTTTTTTTTATCTTGATTTTTTCATTTAATATTTGCTTTACATTTTTATAGAGACAATCCCTGGCTTCCTCAAAGAGTTTCTTAAAGAAGGCCTGCCATCAGATCTACAATATTCTTTCACACGGGCTGAGACAATCCGGACGGCTATAATCATCAAGCATGGGATTAATTTGGACAGGGTATTCCGGAGAATAATAGAGGCAGAAATTACCTTCCAGGACCATGGTTTATATATATCATGTATTACCTATATTATAAGTTTATATTACTTATCCTCATCAGGAAGAGACAGAGCGTCGGGGGTGGGCACGTGTCCTCGACCATGCTTAGGAAAGCAACAACCAACAAGGTAAGATTGAAGTTAAAATACACAGTTTTATGTTATTGAAGTTCCTAAAAGCAAGAGGAGATATAACAAGACAGGCATAATATAGGTGAAACTAATTGTAAATTAATCTTTTAAATGTAGATTGAAACGTTGTCCTGTTCCCAAGTACGACTCCTCTGTAAAGAGACTGGACAAACACCTCCTTAATGTCCACAAATCTGAGAGAGGTGGGGAGCAGATCCTCAAGTACAAGTCTGGGAAAAAAGGTGATTTCTGAGTATCTGATATATTTACCTTTAAGAACTATTGAACAAATTTAAATCCCTTTAACCAGTGATGCTTTACAATCATTTTTTTAATGATTACTGGTTCGTAAAGCTGACCACGACTCGTAAATAGACTTTTTTTTACTATATTCCCTTGGAAGGAGACTTGTTAGTGAGTAAGAGACAGCCGTCATATTATCACTGTGTTCCAGGATAATAAAGAAAACTTCCTCCAGTTTAAATGAGACGGCGAATAAAAGAATCCATCCAACAGACTCTATGACAAGAATAACAGACAGGGTTAGGTGTGAGGCGAGAAAATCAAGAAAAAACAGTTGTATTTGAAATCTATGTATCCTACTGCACTTAATAACCAAGAACTCTGATTGCTGTATATTTCCTTACAGTTGGGTTTTACTGGATCTCTGGAAACCTGGAGGGCAAGGAAGAAGAAGTCCTTTGACGGGGCCTGCCATCTCTGTGGCCCAGAGTCAAGAGGAGACATGTTGGATATAATGTCCCATCTCTGGTGTCGTCATCCTTTTTTTATCTTGATTTATTCATTTAATATTTGCTTTACATTTTTATAGAGACAATCCCTGGCTTCCTCAAAGAGTTTCTTAAAGAAGGCCTGCCATCAGATCTACAATATTCTTTCACACGGGCTGAGACAATCCGGACGGCTATAATCATCAAGCATGGAATTAATTTGGACAGGGTATTCCGGAGAATAATAGAGGCAGAAATTACCTTCCAGGACCATGGTTTATATATATCATGTATTACCTATATTATAAGTTTATATTACTTATCCTCATCAGGAAGAGACAGAGCGTCGGGTCATTTTAATTTTAACAATTTAATATCTACACTACCCAAGGCACGTGTCCTCGACCATGCTTAGGAAAGCAACAACCAACAAGGTAAGATTGAAGTTAAAATACACAGTTTTATGTTATTGAAGTTCCTAAAAGCAAGAGGAGATATAACAAGACAGGCATAATATAGGTGAAACTAATTGTAAATTAATCTTTTAAATGTAGATTGAAACGTTGTCCTGTTCCCAAGTACGACTCCTCTGTAAAGAGACTGGACAAACACCTCCTTAATGTCCACAAATCTGAGAGAGGTGGGGAGCAGATCCTCAAGTACAAGTCTGGGAAAAAAGGTGATTTCTGAGTATCTGATATATTTACCTTTTAGAACTATTGAACAAATTTAAATCCCTTTAACCAGTGATGCTTTACAATCATTTTTTTTAATGATTACTGGTTCTAAAGCTGACCACGACTCGTAAATAGACTTTTTTTTACTATATTCCCTTGGAAGGAGACTTGTTAGTGAGTAAGAGACAGCCGTCATATTATCACTGTGTTCCAGGATAATAAAGAAAACTTCCTCCAGTTTAAATGAGACGGCGAATAAAAGAATCCATCCAACAGACTCTATGACAAGAATAACAGACAGGGTTAGGTGTGAGGCGAGAAAATCAAGAAAAAACAGTTGTATTTGAAATCTATGTATCCTACTGCACTTAATAACCAAGAACTCTGATTGCTGTATATTTCCTTACAGTTGGGTTTTACTGGATCTCTGGAAACCTGGAGGGCAAGGAAGAAGAAGTCCTTTGACGGGGCCTGCCATCTCTGTGGCCCAGAGTCAAGAGGAGACATGTTGGATATAATGTCCCATCTCTGGTGTCGTCATCCTTTTTTTTATCTTGATTTTTTCATTTAATATTTGCTTTACATTTTTATAGAGACAATCCCTGGCTTCCTCAAAGAGTTTCTTAAAGAAGGCCTGCCATCAGATCTACAATATTCTTTCACACGGGCTGAGACAATCCGGACGGCTATAATCATCAAGCATGGAATTAATTTGGACAGGGTATTCCGGAGAATAATAGAGGCAGAAATTACCTTCCAGGACCATGGTTTATATATATCATGTATTACCTATATTATAAGTTTATATTACTTATCCTCATCAGGAAGAGACAGAGCGTCGGGGGTGGGCACGTGTCCTCGACCATGCTTAGGAAAGCAACAACCAACAAGGTAAGATTGAAGTTAAAATACACAGTTTTATGTTATTGAAGTTCCTAAAAGCAAGAGGAGATATAACAAGACAGGCATAATATAGGTGAAACTAATTGTAAATTAATCTTTTAAATGTAGATTGAAACGTTGTCCTGTTCCCAAGTACGACTCCTCTGTAAAGAGACTGGACAAACACCTCCTTAATGTCCACAAATTTGAGAGAGGTGGGGAGCAGATCCTCAAGTACAAGTCTGGGAAAAAAGGTGATTTCTGAGTATCTGATATATTTACCTTTAAGAACTATTGAACAAATTTAAATCCCTTTAACCAGTTTACAATCATTTTTTTTAATGATTACTGGTTCTTAAAGCTGACCACGACTCGTAAATAGACTTTTTTTTACTATATTCCCTTGGAAGGAGACTTGTTAGTGAGTAAGAGACAGCCGTCATATTATCACTGTGTTCCAGGATAATAAAGAAAACTTCCTCCAGTTTAAATGAGACGGCGAATAAAAGAATCCATCCAACAGACTCTATGACAAGAATAACAGACAGGGTTAGGTGTGAGGCGAGAAAATCAAGAAAAAACAGTTGTATTTGAAATCTATGTATCCTACTGCACTTAATAACCAAGAACTCTGATTGCTGTATATTTCCTTACAGTTGGGTTTTACTGGATCTCTGGAAACCTGGAGGGCAAGGAAGAAGAAGTCCTTTGACGGGGCCTGCCATCTCTGTGGCCCAGAGTCAAGAGGAGACATGTTGGATATAATGTCCCATCTCTGGTGTCGTCATCCTTTTTTTATCTTGATTTATTCATTTAATATTTGCTTTACATTTTTATAGAGACAATCCCTGGCTTCCTCAAAGAGTTTCTTAAAGAAGGCCTGCCATCAGATCTACAATATTCTTTCACACGGGCTGAGACAATCCGGACGGCTATAATCATCAAGCATGGAATTAATTTGGACAGGGTATTCCGGAGAATAATAGAGGCAGAAATTACCTTCCAGGACCATGGTTTATATATATCATGTATTACCTATATTATAAGTTTATATTACTTATCCTCATCAGGAAGAGACAGAGCGTCGGGGGTGGGCACGTGTCCTCGACCATGCTTAGGAAAGCAACAACCAACAAGGTAAGATTGAAGTTAAAATACACAGTTTTATGTTATTGAAGTTCCTAAAAGCAAGAGGAGATATAACAAGACAGGCATAATATAGGTGAAACTAATTGTAAATTAATCTTTTAAATGTAGATTGAAACGTTGTCCTGTTCCCAAGTACGACTCCTCTGTAAAGAGACTGGACAAACACCTCCTTAATGTCCACAAATTTGAGAGAGGTGGGGAGCAGATCCTCAAGTACAAGTCTGGGAAAAAAGGTGATTTCTGAGTATCTGATATATTTACCTTTAAGAACTATTGAACAAATTTAAATCCCTTTAACCAGTGATGCTTTACAATCATTTTTTTTAATGATTACTGGTTCTTAAAGCTGACCACGACTCGTAAATAGACTTTTTTTTACTATATTCCCTTGGAAGGAGACTTTTTAGTGAGTAAGAGACAGCCGTCATATTATCACTGTGTTCCAGGATAATAAAGAAAACTTCCTCCAGTTTAAATGAGACGGCGAATAAAAGAATCCATCCAACAGACTCTATGACAAGAATAACAGACAGGGTTAGGTGTGAGGCGAGAAAATCAAGAAAAAACAGTTGTATTTGAAATCTATGTATCCTACTGCACTTAATAACCAAGAACTCTGATTGCTGTATATTTCCTTACAGTTGGGTTTTACTGGATCTCTGGAAACCTGGAGGGCAAGGAAGAAGAAGTCCTTTGACGGGGCCTGCCATCTCTGTGGCCCAGAGTCAAGAGGAGACATGTTGGATATAATGTCCCATCTCTGGTGTCGTCATCCTTTTTTTTATCTTGATTTTTTCATTTAATATTTGCTTTACATTTTTATAGAGACAATCCCTGGCTTCCTCAAAGAGTTTCTTAAAGAAGGCCTGCCATCAGATCTACAATATTCTTTCACACGGGCTGAGACAATCCGGACGGCTATAATCATCAAGCATGGAATTAATTTGGACAGGGTATTCCGGAGAATAATAGAGGCAGAAATTACCTTCCAGGACCATGGTTTATATATATCATGTATTACCTATATTATAAGTTTATATTACTTATCCTCATCAGGAAGAGACAGAGCGTCGGGGGTGGGCACGTGTCCTCGACCATGCTTAGGAAAGCAACAACCAACAAGGTAAGATTGAAGTTAAAATACACAGTTTTATGTTATTGAAGTTCCTAAAAGCAAGAGGAGATATAACAAGACAGGCATAATATAGGTGAAACTAATTGTAAATTAATCTTTTAAATGTAGATTGAAACGTTGTCCTGTTCCCAAGTACGACTCCTCTGTAAAGAGACTGGACAAACACCTCCTTAATGTCCACAAATCTGAGAGAGGTGGGGAGCAGATCCTCAAGTACAAGTCTGGGAAAAAAGGTGATTTCTGAGTATCTGATATATTTACCTTTAAGAACTATTGAACAAATTTAAATCCCTTTAACCAGTGATGCTTTACAATCATTTTTTTAATGATTACTGGTTCGTAAAGCTGACCACGACTCGTAAATAGACTTTTTTTTACTATATTCCCTTGGAAGGAGACTTGTTAGTGAGTAAGAGACAGCCGTCATATTATCACTGTGTTCCAGGATAATAAAGAAAACTTCCTCCAGTTTAAATGAGACGGCGAATAAAAGAATCCATCCAACAGACTCTATGACAAGAATAACAGACAGGGTTAGGTGTGAGGCGAGAAAATCAAGAAAAAACAGTTGTATTTGAAATCTATGTATCCTACTGCACTTAATAACCAAGAACTCTGATTGCTGTATATTTCCTTACAGTTGGGTTTTACTGGATCTCTGGAAACCTGGAGGGCAAGGAAGAAGAAGTCCTTTGACGGGGCCTGCCATCTCTGTGGCCCAGAGTCAAGAGGAGACATGTTGGATATAATGTCCCATCTCTGGTGTCGTCATCCTTTTTTTTATCTTGATTTATTCATTTAATATTTGCTTTACATTTTTATAGAGACAATCCCTGGCTTCCTCAAAGAGTTTCTTAAAGAAGGCCTGCCATCAGATCTACAATATTCCTTCACACGGGCTGAGACAATCCGGACGGCTATAATCATCAAGCATGGAATTAATTTGGACAGGGTATTCCGGAGAATAATAGAGGCAGAAATTACCTTCCAGGACCATGGTTTATATATATCATGTATTACCTATATTATAAGTTTATATTACTTATCCTCATCAGGAAGAGACAGAGCGTCGGGGGTGGGCACGTGTCCTCGACCATGCTTAGGAAAGCAACAACCAACAAGGTAAGATTGAAGTTAAAATACACAGTTTTATGTTATTGAAGTTCCTAAAAGCAAGAGGAGATATAACAAGACAGGCATAATATAGGTGAAACTAATTGTAAATTAATCTTTTAAATGTAGATTGAAACGTTGTCCTGTTCCCAAGTACGACTCCTCTGTAAAGAGACTGGACAAACACCTCCTTAATGTCCACAAATTTGAGAGAGGTGGGGAGCAGATCCTCAAGTACAAGTCTGGGAAAAAAGGTGATTTCTGAGTATCTGATATATTTACCTTTAAGAACTATTGAACAAATTTAAATCCCTTTAACCAGTGATGCTTTACAATCATTTTTTTTAATGATTACTGGTTCTTAAAGCTGACCACGACTCGTAAATAGACTTTTTTTTACTATATTCCCTTGGAAGGAGACTTTTTAGTGAGTAAGAGACAGCCGTCATATTATCACTGTGTTCCAGGATAATAAAGAAAACTTCCTCCAGTTTAAATGAGACGGCGAATAAAAGAATCCATCCAACAGACTCTATGACAAGAATAACAGACAGGGTTAGGTGTGAGGCGAGAAAATCAAGAAAAAACAGTTGTATTTGAAATCTATGTATCCTACTGCACTTAATAACCAAGAACTCTGATTGCTGCATCTCTTAATAACCTTGAAGAATATATATCATGTTGCTGTATATTTCCTTAAGTTCCTTAATGTCCACAAATTACTTTTTTGTTCTATATATTTCTATGTAAAACTTGGATTCCTGAGTTCTATATATTTCTTAACTATTGAACATTTAAATCCCTTTAACCAGTGAGCCCCGCTTTACAATCATTTTTTTTAATGATTACTGGTCTTAAAGGGTCATAGATTTTTTTTACATATTCCCTTGGAATTGTACACCACCGTCATATTATCTGTTCCACATAATAAAGAAAACTTCCTCCAGTTTAAATGAGACGGCGAATCTCTGGTATTTGACTTGGAGGGGAGGGCAAGGAAGAAGAAGTCCTTTGACGGGGCCTGCCATCTCTGTGGCCCAGAGTCAAGAGGAGACATGTTGGATATAATGTCCCATCTCTGGTGTCGTCATCCTTTTTTTTATCTTGATTTTTTCATTTAATATTTGCTTTACATTTTTATAGAGACAATCCCTGGCTTCCTCAAAGAGTTTCTTAAAGAAGGCCTGCCATCAGATCTACAATATTCTTTCACACGGGCTGAGACAATCCGGACGGCTATAATCATCAAGCATGGGATTAATTTGGACAGGGTATTCCGGAGAATAATAGAGGCAGAAATTACCTTCCAGGACCATGGTTTATATATATCATGTATTACCTATATTATAAGTTTATATTACTTATCCTCATCAGGAAGAGACAGAGCGTCGGGGGTGGGCACGTGTCCTCGACCATGCTTAGGAAAGCAACAACCAACAAGGTAAGATTGAAGTTAAAATACACAGTTTTATGTTATTGAAGTTCCTAAAAGCAAGAGGAGATATAACAAGACAGACATAATATAGGTGAAACTAATTGTAAATTAATCTTTTAAATGTAGATTGAAACGTTGTCCTGTTCCCAAGTACGACTCCTCTGTATAGAGACTGGACAAACACCTCCTTAATGTCCACAAATCTGAGAGAGGTGGGGAGCAGATCCTCAAGTACAAGTCTGGGAAAAAAGGTGATTTCTGAGTATCTGATATATTTACCTTTAAGAACTATTGAACAAATTTAAATCCCTTTAACCAGTGATGCTTTACAATCATTTTTTTTAATGATTAGTGGTTCTTAAAGCTGACCACGACTCGTAAATAGACTTTTTTTTACTATATTCCCTTGGAAGGAGACTTGTTAGTGAGTAAGAGACAGCCGTCATATTATCACTGTGTTCCAGGATAATAAAGAAAACTTCCTCCAGTTTAAATGAGACGGCGAATAAAAGAATCCATCCAACAGACTCTATGACAAGAATAACAGACAGGGTTAGGTGTGAGGCGAGAAAATCAAGAAAAAACAGTTGTATTTGAAATCTATGTATCCTACTGCACTTAATAACCAAGAACTCTGATTGCTGTATATTTCCTTACAGTTGGGTTTTACTGGATCTCTGGAAACCTGGAGGGCAAGGAAGAAGAAGTCCTTTGACGGGGCCTGCCATCTCTGTGGCCCAGAGTCAAGAGGAGACATGTTGGATATAATGTCCCATCTCTGGTGTCGTCATCCTTTTTTTATCTTGATTTATTCATTTAATATTTGCTTTACATTTTTATAGAGACAATCCCTGGCTTCCTCAAAGAGTTTCTTAAAGAAGGCCTGCCATCAGATCTACAATATTCTTTCACACGGGCTGAGACAATCCGGACGGCTATAATCATCAAGCATGGAATTAATTTGGACAGGGTATTCCGGAGAATAATAGAGGCAGAAATTACCTTCCAGGACCATGGTTTATATATATCATGTATTACCTATATTATAAGTTTATATTACTTATCCTCATCAGGAAGAGACAGAGCGTCGGGGGTGGGCACGTGTCCTCGACCATGCTTAGGAAAGCAACAACCAACAAGGTAAGATTGAAGTTAAAATACACAGTTTTATGTTATTGAAGTTCCTAAAAGCAAGAGGAGATATAACAAGACAGGCATAATATAGGTGAAACTAATTGTAAATTAATCTTTTAAATGTAGATTGAAACGTTGTCCTGTTCCCAAGTACGACTCCTCTGTAAAGAGACTGGACAAACACCTCCTTAATGTCCACAAATCTGAGAGAGGTGGGGAGCAGATCCTCAAGTACAAGTCTGGGAAAAAAGGTGATTTCTGAGTATCTGATATATTTACCTTTTAGAACTATTGAACAAATTTAAATCCCTTTAACCAGTGATGCTTTACAATCATTTTTTTTAATGATTACTGGTTCTTAAAGCTGACCACGACTCGTAAATAGACTTTTTTTTACTATATTCCCTTGGAAGGAGACTTGTTAGTGAGTAAGAGACAGCCGTCATATTATCACTGTGTTCCAGGATAATAAAGAAAACTTCCTCCAGTTTAAATGAGACGGCGAATAAAAGAATCCATCCAACAGACTCTAAGACAAGAATAACAGACAGGGTTAGGTGTGAGGCGAGAAAATCAAGAAAAAACAGTTGTATTTGAAATCTATGTATCCTACTGCACTTAATAACCAAGAACTCTGATTGCTGTATATTTCCTTACAGTTGGGTTTTACTGGATCTCTGGAAACCTGGAGGGCAAGGAAGAAGAAGTCCTTTGACGGGGCCTGCCATCTCTGTGGCCCAGAGTCAAGAGGAGACATGTTGGATATAATGTCCCATCTCTGGTGTCGTCATCCTTTTTTTTTATCTTGATTTTTTCATTTAATATTTGCTTTACATTTTTATAGAGACAATCCCTGGCTTCCTCAAAGAGTTTCTTAAAGAAGGCCTGCCATCAGATCTACAATATTCCTTCACACGGGCTGAGACAATCCGGACGGCTATAATCATCAAGCATGGAATTAATTTGGACAGGGTATTCCGGAGAATAATAGAGGCAGAAATTACCTTCCAGGACCATGGTTTATATATATCATGTATTACCTATATTATAAGTTTATATTACTTATCCTCATCAGGAAGAGACAGAGCGTCAGGGGTGGGCACGTGTCCTCGACCATGCTTAGGAAAGCAACAACCAACAAGGTAAGATTGAAGTTAAAATACACAGTTTTATGTTATTGAAGTTCCTAAAAGCAAGAGGAGATATAACAAGACAGGCATAATATAGGTGAAACTAATTGTAAATTAATCTTTTAAATGTAGATTGAAACGTTGTCCTGTTCCCAAGTACGACTCCTCTGTAAAGAGACTGGACAAACACCTCCTTAATGTCCACAAATTTGAGAGAGGTGGGGAGCAGATCCTCAAGTACAAGTCTGGGAAAAAAGGTGATTTCTGAGTATCTGATATATTTACCTTTAAGAACTATTGAACAAATTTAAATCCCTTTAACCAGTGATGCTTTACAATCATTTTTTTTAATGATTAGTGGTTCTTAAAGCTGACCACGACTCGTAAATAGACTTTTTTTTTTACTATATTCCCTTGGAAGGAGACTTTTTAGTGAGTAAGAGACAGCCGTCATATTATCACTGTGTTCCAGGATAATAAAGAAAACCCTCCAGTTTAAATGAGACGGCGAATAAAAGAATCCATCCAACAGACTCTAAGACAAGAATAACAGACAGGGTTAGGTGTGAGGCGAGAA
>NW_026926826.1:0-28449 GCF_032062105.1 Saccostrea cuccullata | reverse complement strand
CTGTAATGACGATCAATCATGGCTTTATTGTTTTTGTAAAGAATTTTAGCGATTTCTCTTCTATGTATTCCTACATAAAACCTTGATCACCCATTGTAACCCTACTCTACCCCGGGGTCCTTTTTAACAAACTTGATTCTACCCAACCTAATTATGCTCCCATATATTGATATGAACAATAACAGCTTTGCTGTTCTCTAGACGAGGAATTTCAAAGACTGTTTTGATATCCTTTTAGAACTTTTTTCAACCTCTATGATCCCATCCTTCATAATTTGAATAGCTTGAATCCACACTATCCGATGATGCTGTCATAATACTTTGGCTTAATTGTTCTTGGGAAGAAGATTTTAGTGTTTTTTTTTTATTTATTGCTTTGTTAAATGTTAATACCCCATTGTGTCCCCACCTTAACCAAAAAGGTCACAATTTGAACAAACATGAATCTTCACTACCAGGGGATACTTACTTACAATTATGAATAATTAGGGCTTTCCTGTTTTTCAGAAGATGATATCATTTGTAAAGCGTTTTTCTATGTATTTTTATGTTAAACATTCAGACCCCATCGTGGCCCACCCTGCTCCCAGAAGAATTGGAAGTAACTTGACTCTACATTACTAGGGACTGCTTTCATGACTAAACATAGCTTTGCCGCTCTTGACAAAGACATTTCTAGAGATTTTTCCCTACATGTATGTTTTCCTGGTCACGGTAACCTTGGTGTAGAGCGTTGGCTTCCTGATCGGGAGTAACTGGTTCAATTCTTGTTCGTGGCGCCGCGTAAACATAGGTAGTTCCTGTTCTTTAGCTAAACGCTCGGCATCAGTAGTAAAAGTCACGGGTCTTTTGGATTTGACCTTAAAAACATAGGTTCTGTGTAACGTTAGGCGTTGGCACCTTAAAGAACCCACACTGTTCGATGGCCTTAAGTGCTGAGTATAGGTAGAAGGATATGGAGATTACAAGTAGTATTCAATCTCAAATTCCATAAACAAAACAAAAGAAGAACATAGCAAACGCGGACCTCCAAAACATCAGAGTTGGGATCAGGTGCCATGGGGGAGTGAGCTTCCCCCGCTTACTGGTCAGACCCACCGTGTTCTACTTTTTATCATGATCAGGAAATAACGGGAAAATCCGTCGTCAAGTGTTAATTATGGACTAATTATCAGTATGAAAAACGTACGTCAGCTTTTGACTCAATGAATGCTAAACTGTATTTGCTGACAAGGCCATGGTATCGACCATAAAACGAAATGATGACTTTAAATGAGAAGGCTGATATTCTTGTTTCATCAAGTTGCTTGTCAATAATTTACCTCGTTTTAGAAATTGTTCGTAGAGAAAGCCCTTGCATATCGAATCATCTGAGATATATACACTCAGTATGCATATGCATGTGGCCCGCCAAAATATGACTGAAATATTGCCGACTTGGCGTTAAATGAAATCAATCAATCATATGCATGTGATGAAGGTATATTGCTGCATAAGTAAGGGAAGTTGGCGATAGAAAAGTTTAAGTCATCACGTTTATCATATCCTGTCTTGTCTGTGCGTTTTGTTTTTAAAGAAATACGCAGGCACTTGCATTATGTCATTTAATGACCATCAATAGTCATAGTCGTGCGGAGAGCAACAGAAAAAAAGGACTGTCAGTAGTTTGAAATCAAATTCTTAATGATTATAAACAGAACATATAAATAATCAGTACAATTTATAATCACCCAATCTCCTATCCCAACTTCTACTTAAAAAAGAAAAAATACAATTATATTTGAAATGCAGAATAACAGATGTCAGATAAATGCAGTGCTTAAAATATTTTACAGTCTATGCACTCAACTACAGATATTTAGCAGAAAATGGCTCATTCGGTAACTTACATGTAGTTTACTATGATAATAATGTTTTCATAAACTTTCTGGCTGGTTACACTTTAGTCAAGTCAAGAGTTGAATTACTTAACATCTGAATATTAATCATGTGTTATTTTTTATACTTACATTTATGATGTAAGAAAAGAGTATTAACCGAAAAGGGTCTACTCCAAGAGGGAGTTCTGTCTCAAAAACATAAAAGAGAATTAATGGGAAGAGGATGACATCAATAAATCTTTTTTATTCTTACAGAATTTCACTTGATTGATGAGTGGAAGAATGACTGGAAAGATGCACTCATTTCCTTTCGAAAAGAGCATTATGCTTCTGCTGTCTTTCAACTTAATTCATTACTTGATTGAGAGGTCTCCTAGTTTCACGGGCCATGAGACGTAAAAAGTATGTATCGTATAATCACCCATTTACATGTTATAACAAGGTACTAAAACAAGATAATTCTTTTAAGGATTTGTTTATTAAAACTCTAGTCAAGTGATTGCTATTTTTGAATTGAAGCAACGTCATCGGATGCTTGGCTCGATCGATTGTTATGTATGATCAGTTTGTTATTGATTAAACAAAAAAAACGAAAACATTTCCCTTAAGATTCGATTTAAAATGAACAATTTATTATTTTATTTCTGTTTAATACCGAAATTGAGGTTTTTATTTCAGTCATCGCAGCGAGCATGTTCACTTTTATCACATAAGATATTGATCTACAAAGTCTACTAAATACAGTCAGAAAAGGACGACATTTGTGTAAGAAAATTTGCTACGAAATATGATTTTCTCGCAAATGATGAGAACGACGACGAATTGGAAAATATTTTTACTTTTCAGGAGGAAATATGATATACAATTACATGTAATCAATTCAATATACCAGTTACTTCCATATTCCATACAATTAATACAGATCGCCTTTTCATGTAAAAATAGTGTGTTGTTTTTTTTATATAATGGAACGACAAAAATTTACATTGATTTTTTTTAGATGATTATATTATATTATATAAAAAAATAAATATAATCATTGTATTCAGCTATTTGAGAAATTATTCAGTCTGAGGGTTAAAGGCCTAGGTGATTTTTAAATTTTAAAAAAGTAAATACGCAAGAGATATAAAAAGTTCCGTTTTTATAGGACGAATAAAGATTATATTAATATCACCCTCTCAATCAGCTTTAAAAGGTCGTCTTTTACACACAACAGACTTGGTAACCACGTTAAAAGGTGATTAAGTGTAAGAAAGATATGGAGATAATGAACAGTTTTCAATACCAAAGTCCATAAATTAGTCCACAAATAGAAGCACAACGTGTGCTCCTTGTCATGATCAGGAAATAACGCAAAATACATCGCCAATTCGGTATATAATGGACCAACAATAAGCATGAAAACTATCAGTCAGCATTTGACAGCATGTGATAATTGTATTTGTTGACAAATCATTGTATCGACCATAGAACTAACGAAAAGATGGCTTTAAAGGAGACAGCTGATATTCTTGTTTCATTAACTTGTTGGCAATAATTTACCATGTTTTGCACATTTGTTATACCTTTACAGCAAGCTCTTGCATATAGAATCAACTGAAATACTTTCGCTCCGTATGTATGTGTTGAAAGTATATTGCTGCATAGGTAAGGGAAGTTACGATAGAAAAGTAAAAGTAATAAGGTTTATCGTAGAGTTTGCTTGTTCGATTACCATTACCGTCTTTTTCAAGTAATATATCCAAGGATTAAACAGATGTGTCAGACTCTGTTGTATTTTTTATCCCAAGCTCACCAGGATATCTCGTTTCGACATAAGAATGAAAATTATATATGTTGATAGACAATAACTCGTGTATTTAAATGTCGATTTAAAGGCCTTAACAAGTATTTACTCCTTATTACGCATAAGATTTGGCACACATTCTGCTTTTTATAAATACAAAGATACGTATGTATTCTTTTCTGGATCATAACAAGGAGCACATGTACTTAACGGGTGTGGCTGCCTTAACAAAAACACTATAGTTAAGGCAGATAATAGCTTTGAGGGAAATAGCAAGAGACCAGTACCCCTCGACCAGGACTATTTATAGGCGCGTCAGGTTATAGTCCTGGTCCTGAGGACGCTGAATCTTGCTAACTCCCTCAATAATATACATGTACTTTAACTGTATAATAAAATGGAGTATTTAAATATAAATATGTTTTGAATACACAATATGTTAAAAGGTTTTTAAGTGAGGGAAAGATGCGAAATAATCATCAGTTATGTTTGAGGGAGTCACATCCGGATACAGAGAAGTGGATATTTCCGTTAAAACCCTAGTTCTCTAATATCAATTGTTTTTGACAAGGAAGAAGATATGTTTTTTTCATTGGATAGTCTTCATTAGCCCGTCAGAAAAACTACTCAGACGTTCTCTAGATAAAAAAATACATAGATTGTTTATCTGTTTTATTCACCCTAATTAAAAGCATAATCCAAGGAAAAATATTTTTTTTACATGAGTTTCAAATTGTTAATAAGTGTTTGACTAAAAATAATAAGTACGATGTTTTTGACAAATCTTGTTTTAAATTATTACTTTAAGTGTTGTTTTATCACTGTATAAATAATGTTAGCTGCAATAATGTAGCCCTCTCCGATTTTTTTTTATCTGATATTTTCTGGAGAGGGCAACAATTCCATCGCATCTCCGTAATGGTGCAAATATATTTTTTTGATACGGGTGATTGGAGGCAAAATAAATTATTTTTACATTAAACTTATTTTTATAAGAGGGGAATTTTTATTCACTGTAAAACAACATAGCCTGTTAAACTCGAAAACCATGTAAAATAAATCTGTGTCTTTCCCAGCTGCAATATTCAGCAGCCATGACAGTTCACGCGTGACGTAATGAGACTTTCGCTTGAAATTTGGAACAACCAAATAAAGCAAATGTCGATGTTTATAAACGATTGTGCTATAGTATTTAAAAAAAACATCGATAAATAAAACCATTTCAAGTGTTATTTTTGCGCAAACAGCGATACTTATGCTTAAAATAAGGGAATTTCTAGTAGATCCGCT
The DNA here is from genome assembly GCF_032062105.1 of Saccostrea cuccullata. Lineage (NCBI taxonomy): Eukaryota > Metazoa > Mollusca > Bivalvia > Ostreida > Ostreidae > Saccostrea > Saccostrea cuccullata. The sequence goes on along the minus strand of NW_026926826.1, from coordinate 23,490 downwards.
TTTAAAGAACCTAAATTCTTATTGGCTGTCCCAAAATACAATCCATCAAGGTCAGTAAACATGGCGGATAAATTCAATTTAAAGCGTTGATACTCACGAAAAATAATTGATATATGGGTCTTTGTGAATTTTTTTTGGATCGATTTATGTTTTGCATAATTACTATTTGGATTCCACGTAAAAGATAATAATAAAATAGCCGTTTACTGATAATTTGAGCCAAAATCCGTGCGGAAGTGATCCATTGCCGTATCTTCGCCATTATAGACTTGGAGTTTTGTGCCTCCCCCCCCCCAAAAAAAAAATCGGAGAGGGCTACATTATTGCAGCTAAAATAATGTGTGAACAGTCATACGAATCAGAAAATAAAACATTTCTCGATAAGTGATGTTTTTTTTTTTTTAACTTAACATTATTTAAACAATCTATTTCCTTTATTGTTAGAACGGGAATGAATTTTGACCTTTTGCTAAAAAAAATACAACCAAACAATATTTTTTGCAATAGCTGTGACGTTAATTCACCTAAACACAATCAAAGAAAGTCAATTTATTTTTAATATTCACATTTAAATTAAGAAAAAAAGATAATTTTTTGCATGATTGGTACGTACATCATAGTAAGTTTCATTGATGGAACAGGCACTGATCAAGAATTCTGTGTAGGTAACATGCCTAGAACGAATAAACGCCAATGGTTTTCTAAAGAAATGAAGAGAAAAATAATAGGGGGGTTGTAATATATATTTTAATGAAATCAAAAACAATTATTTCAAAAAAAAAAATACAAAAGATGGAAAGCAATTTCTGGAAAAATTACAAGTTTCATATGTTGATATTTTTTGGAGATTTAAAGATTATGTTATGCAATTTATTATATTATTTTGATCATATTTTAACATATAATCAAAAACTTAATAGTAATCGGTATTTCCCCCGTCCGTCCGTTGTTACGCTTTGGGGTACCCATCTCTTGTCTGCAACTCCTCTCATACCACTGAAGGAAATTTAATTAACCTTTCACAGATTCTTAATTACATATTACCATTGTGCACCTGCTATTTTACTTTTTTATCTTACATATATTTTTGTTTTTCTAGAGCAAAAGATGAACACTGCCATTTTTATTCATATGGGAGGCTGAGGGTATCATTTAGTGAGTTCATTGCTCACAGTACCTCTAGTTATTCTTAAAGTTCATTCATTCATCTACATGTATTTATTGATATTTAAAAAAAATTAACACGTTTCCTTGTATCTTATCTATTAACATATTATTGGTAAATATTTGAAGACTTGGTTCAATGGTTATTCCACAGTTCAAAAATGTGAAATCGTCTTTTATTTTTAATTTATTTTTTTTTAATTTTATTTTTTTAATTTATTCTTGGCATTTCCACAGCATGTAATTAATAATACACACAACTTAATTAAGCGTTTGGACTAAAAAGTGTTTTTCCTTGTGATTATTTGTTACTACGATAATTGAGCTTTTCTCATTTATGTCAATATTTCCATCACATATGAAAGAATTATCCGTTTACCATTTTCTTAATTTTACTTGACTATCTCAAAGGAATCATTATTTTCCAGGTTTGCACAAAAGATCAAGAGGGTTGTCTGTATCCATCATAAGTTTCAATTTCCAAACACATATTTTAGTGGCGAGAAGGGAGGTGAAAAATTACAAAGATCTTCTTTTATGAAGTGAATATGCTTCCCTCATTTTAATTAGGTCACCTGAGTAAACTCAGGTGCCCTTTATTGCTATCTTTTTTCGTCTGTCGTCGTGTGTCGTGCGTCATGCGTCGTGTGTAAACATTTGAACATTTTCAGCTTCTTCTCTACAACCCCTCAACCAATTTCAGCCAATTTTGGCATAATGCATCTGTGGGTGAAGGAGAACAAAATATTTGAATTTAATGGTCCCTGCACCCCTGGGGCCTGAGGGGTGGGGCCAAAACCACTAAAATTAGTGCAATCTTTAAAACATATTTTCTCCTGTGTATCACGTAGTCAAACTGTTGGCATGATTATATATGAGCATTGAGTCCTCTACCAAAATTGTGAAATTCATGGCCGCAGGGTCATAGGTTTTAGTGCTAAGAGCGGAGCTATATAGATTATACAGTGAAAATGCGTTAATTCTATGAAAATCTTCTTCTCTGCTCCTGGTTATCAAATGAACCAACTAAGTACATAGTTATGATGAGCAAGAGAGATTCTACAAAAATTGTAAATTTTATGACCCTAGGGTCAGGGATTCTGGTATTTCGTCCTGGCTCTATTGATTATATAGTGAAAATGCATTAATTCTCAAAAAACTTCTTATCTGATTCTGGGTATTAAATTAACCAACTAAGTACATAGTTATAATAAGCAAGAGTGCCTCTACAAAAATTGTAATTTTTTTTGCCCCAAGGTCATGGTTTCTGGTGTTAGAGCGGGGCTCTTTTGATTTTATAGTGAAAATGCATTAATTCTTTAAAAATCCTCTTCTCTACCTTCTGGGTATTAGGTAAACTAACTAAGTACGTAGATATGATAAGCAAAGAGCCTCTACCAAAGTTGTGTGAATTTTATGGCCTCTGGGTCAGTGTTTCTGGTGTTAGGGCGGGGCTCTATTGATTATATAATGAAAATGCATTAATTCTTTGAGAATCTTCTTCTCTGCTCCTGGGTATTAAATAAACTAAGTACGTAGTTATGATAAGTAAGAGTGCCTCTACCAGTGTTAGGGCGGGGCTCTATTGATTTATTTTAATGTGAAAATACATTAAATCTTTGTAACAAAACTAAGCAATTGCTACGTGTATAGTTACATGTATGATGAGCAATGGTGCCTCTTTCAAAGTTGTGAATGCCATATCATCTAGCTTAAAACGTTAACCAAATTCAATTATTTGAAAGTTGTTGCACGATGCTCAGGTGTCATATAAGGCCCAAGGGCCTCTTGTATTGTTTTGTTTCAGTTTTGTTGTGTTTGTGTTTGGGTGTTTTTATTATATTATCGTCGCAAGTAAAAAATAATCATCCAAATACATGAGAGACTGAGTGGTGAATCTTATTTCCAGCGAACGCAGATAACATGATTGTACATATGAATATTTGTAGTGTATATTTTAGTATGAATATTTTGTGTAATTATTTATTGATAATACATCAACAATGTGTCTGTCAGTGTAAGTCAAGTGGTAAGCTAATATATACCTTCTTCAAATTATTACTTTGGTGTAGAATTTAAGTGATTTTCTCCAAAGTAATACGGTAGATTACAAATCACATGGAATTAAGATTTTTGCGGTGCATCCTTTTTATTATCTTAAAAGCTTAGATTTAATTTATCATGAGAACTGTATAAACTGAATCAAAAGCGTTTACTCTTCATGACCTGCAAAGTGCATTCTGAAATGTATTAAAACTGTTCATCCCAGCTTATATAAGTTAAATTTCGGAAGTAACAAATTCATTTTTTATACTTTATGTTTTAATATAATATATAAAATGTTCAAGTTTTTCATTCAATAAAAATGCCTTTTTAACCAGAATGAAATTATTTTCAATGCTATTCCGTCAGAAATAAGTTCCATAACAAATATTGTTTCTGAAGGATGCTTAATAAGACTGGACATAATTACATTCATTCTTACTTCTTCTAAGGAACGCTCCGAATCATGGAATCATACTTGCACAATGTAGATGTAAGGGATGGAGAAAAAGGTGTGGCCTCAAAATAGATTCCTCCCGCTGCTCTTGGGTTGGATGCATCCTGGAAGATGTCTATTGAACTAAAAGTAGTCCCTAAAGAGGTTTTAATCAAGACACAAACCAAATGCTATGAAACATACAGGGTGATAAATTATACTGGGATGTCACACTTGATAAAAAGCAGGGAATAAGAAAAGGAAATTTTAGAGAAATGCAATAATGAATCATGTATATGTAGCTTGCTTTCTGCCTTTGTGCCATGATGTTTTTTTTTAAACGCCCGGTAAATGTAAATTTTTTTATGCTGCAGTGAAGGATTTTTCTTTCTTAGCGGAGGATTCTTCCTTTATAATTTTCATCAAACATTAGAATGTCACAGGAAAAAAATGAAAGATTGAATGTTCATTTTACCGGATAAAAAAATGACGTGCACCTTCGACTGAATCTACCATTGGATCTTTGTCAAAGCACGAATCAAATCAATTTACCTTTTATTAAAAACCTTTAAGAAAACACTTTTTTATACATTTCTCTTGGCAGCTTATGAGAGAGAGAGAGAGAGAGAGAGAGAGAGAGAGAGAGAGAGAGAGAGAAAGTATCCTACCTCCTGAAATCTGTACTTTTTGAGTCATTGAATTTATTCTGTGAATGGTAAATTTATGGTCCACATGATTTTTTCCACGCAGAACGTTATCAATTACACAGAAAGGCAAAAAAAGATATTTATTTTCCCAATCCAAAGGGTTGCTTATGACAAGTAAATAAGAGATCTTCAAAAATTAATTTTGAATGAATACACAGTGTTTGGCAGATCGACACCGTACAAGAGTAAATATAAAATTGATGGTGCGCAGAAATTGACTTCTACAAGTAAGCATTCAATTCAAGTCAACAAAAGAAATAAGTCGATAACAACAGAACATGTATCATGTACAGTTATCTATATCAAAACAACTTGAAGCAAAAGTTAGAATTGAATAGCACAAAAGTTAATATGTAACGGACTCCACACAATCGTAAATATCCAATGTACTCCTCATAAAAGTAAATATGAAATGGACTGCACACAATTGTGAATATCAATTTTGACTCCTAGAGGAAGAAAATATGAAATGGACTACGCACAATCACAAATGCCCAGTTTATTCCTCAAAAACGTAAATAAGAAATGAACTGCACACGAACATGACTATCAATAGGACCTTTCATTAGAATAAAATTCAAATCAGCTGTACATCACGTCCACTGCATCATAAAAGCTGAAATTTATGAATTTTGCATAAAGAAAATGTTTAAACATCAGTGTAACGCAGTGGTGATTGATACGTGCATGTGTGTCAATTTTTCATTTTTCTAACAACAATATGCTTAGTACCGTTTTCCTGTATATATTTCACGTGACACATGCGCTTAATAGTTTGCTTGCCTATGAAAAGACTCTTAATATTTAGATAAATAAGTCTTTGTTTTAGTGTATTTAATTTCATCACAATTTTTTATTAGAAACAAAAAGAAAATAAACAATGATTCTTTTGGTTTGGGAGAGGTTTTTAGTCACAATGAAACCTTTTAGGATAACTATGTGATTTGACGTCATTTTGTTCCCAAAGTGTAAGTGTTCATAGGGTCAGCAATGTTTGCCAAATTATTGAAGAAGACGTTTGACTGAAATAACTTTGCCAACATTAAAACAATCATTCGAATTTGACCTCCAATGTTAATCCACTAAAAACTTATTTCACAGAAGTATTTCTTTTGAAAAGACCTTCTTCTTAATAACAATACTTTTGACTTCTGGGTTTAATTGTTTTTTACGAAACTGTCACCTTCATCAAAAGCTATAATGTCAGATAATGTCAAATGTAATTTGATATACAGGGGCATAATAGTTACACAATCACATCTTCATAATTATCAAACAATTTTTGCCGTTGTTTATGCGGCAATATATCTTCATCATCTGCATACGGAGTTTATATATTTATAAATTGTTTTGATACGCAACAGCATGCTCTATGCAAGATAATGAATGGTTCCTAAGACAAGGCTAATTATTCACAAACAATTTGATGAAGGATATGGAGATAACGAACAAATTTTAATCTCAAAGTCCATAAAACTATACAAAATAAGAGCAGAGCAAACGCAGACCCCGAAACATCATAGGAGGGATCAGGTGCCATGGAGGAGTTAACATCCCCTGCCAACCGGTCACACCCGCCGTGTGCTCCAGATCATGATCAGCAAATAACGGGAAAAATACGTCGTTGATTCAGTGTATCAATAATGGACTAACAACTGGTATGAAAAGCGTCAGTCAGCATTTGACTCAATGATTAATTGTATTTGCTGACAAGGTCATTGTATCGACCATAGAACTTATGAAATAATGACTGATGATATTCTTGTTTCGTCAACTTGCTTGTCAATAATTTACCTCATTTTGGAAATTGTTCATACGTAGAGCATGCTCTTGCGTATCGAATCAACTAAGATATATTTACCCGTATGCAGATAATGAAGGGTATACTGCGGCATAAGCTAGGGGAAGTTGACGATTGAAAAGTTAAAGTCATCGCGTTTATCATTTAGCTTGGTTGTTAGATTACCATTAGTGTCTTTTTCAATGTATTGTCAATTAACAGTGGTGATTTCCTTTCCTACGTCGATACGATATATACAGGAGAGCTTGAGATAGAAGATAACACAGAGTCTGACACATATATTTCATACTTCGATATTTTACTTGAAAAAGACGTTAATGGTTACCTTACAACCGTGCTGTATGATAAACGTGACGACTTTAACTTTTCTATTGTCAACTTCCCTTACTAAGTAACGTTTTTCATACTACCTGTAATTTTAGTCCATTATTTATGCACTAAATTGATGACGGATTTTTCGTTATTTCTCGATCATGACAGGAGCACACGGAGGAAGTGATCAGTCAGCAGGGGTTGCTCACTTCTCCATGGCACTTGATCCCACCTCTGATGTGTCGGAGGTCTGTGTTTGTTCTGCTCCTATTATGTTTTGTTTTGGGGACTTAGATATTTAATACTGTTCTTTTTCTCAATATCCTTCCTTGTGATCCCGATATTTATCCAAGTATCATTACAAATTGATTTTTAACACCATAAATTGGGTACTATGAATCACTTAATTTTTGCGAAAGATTGTTTTCGTGAGATAGTCATTGATTCTTTATTAGCGAGAAAAAAATTTCACGAATTGTGGTTACATGTATTGTTCCTGTATAATCTTTAGGAATTTTATTATACGCCAGAATTACACCACTGTCTTTCGTAATAAGTCGAAAAAGTTCTTTTGAATAAAACATGATTTACAGTATCATGTTACAACGTTAAAGTGTCACAGACCCCGATGAAGAATCAGCATAAAACGTTAAAGTCTGACTTAATTATTATAATTTAGCAGAATATATAATGTTGAAATATCATCATATTATGTTGTTCAAAGTATAATGATATAAAGTAAAAATATCAGCAAACAATGGAAAAGTAAAAACCATTTATATTAAAGTATCAGCATACTGGTAAACTGTAGTTTCAGTATAAAAATTTTATAATATTAAAGTATAAGCGTGTAACGAATATTATCCACGTCTTACAGTTTTTTTTAGCAAAATAAGGAAAAACTTTTGGCATATTGAACTTCAAAATTAACTTAGGCATGTTCAATTAAAAAAAAATTATGTGATTAATTATATACAAGCATTATAATAAAAACCCGAACGCAAAAATAGAAGTCAACAACAACAAATCAAAATCCAGGCATAAAATGTGAAATTCCTTTGAAAATACGATATAATTTCGTAAAACCTGAATTTACTATCGTTAATACTTTTATTCTTAGTAGGATAAATTGAAAAATAGTTTACTTTAGTATATTTTGTGAGAAATCATGAGAAATTATACAGTAAGATGTATTTTAGACAAATGATAAAGAACAAGGAAATATTTTCTCATAAGGAGAAAAGGAAGAGACACAGTGTTATCTCTATCAGTCGTGTCACAGTAAACATGTTTTTCAACCAGTGCGGGTTGTCATCCCCTTTTGTGTGCAATCGTCTTTTTTTGTGCCGTCGCATTGATGATTACTTTTATGTACAGTTGGTGATATCTACTTTTGTACGTCGTCGATGTGATATTTACCTTAGTGTTCTGTGACTTGATATTTACTTTTTTGTGTTCAACTGATGAGATATATACATTGTATGTGTATGTACAATCGACTGATATTCTCTATTTTGCCTTGTCAGCAATTTACTTTTGTGAGCAGTCGACGTTACATTTTATTTTGTGTGCCGACTTTTGATATACACTTTTGTGTGCAACCTCTGTGTCATTTTTTGTTAGTGTACAGTCGATTTGACTATTGTTTATGTATAAAATTGACTTGAGTTTTACGTTTATTGTTTCGTTGATGTACTTGAGCACCCCAGCTTTTCTAATCAGTTATCGATGAGACATTTCTATTTGTGTACAGTCGATTTGATACTGCGTTCTCTATGAATCAGATTTGTTACTATGGTTTATCTATCCGCTCCAGTTTGATATCTGATATGTTGAAAAGAAGCAAGAAGAAAAAGACACCAGAAACGTCGTAATAGGTGGGATATTTTTGTTTTCTCAATTCTTCACGTCAGGCTTTATGTTATAGGTAAAACAATAAAATATGAATTTACTACATTTTACATCTCACTCTCTGTTTAACAGTCTGCTTTATTGTGTTTCCTTCTGGAATGCCAAGACTCTGTATTAACGTTTATGTGCTGTTGATTTACTTTAATGTCCTGCCTTTGATTCATTTTTTTCAATGAAATATATCCATTTTCTGTGTAGTCCATTTGAGGTAGCTTTTTCTTCAAATCAGATTTGTAACTACGTCGTATGCCTTTGCTCCAGCTAGGTAACTGATATTTTCAAAAGAGAGAAAAAATATAAAACCTCGGAAAAAGTGAGAAATTTCAATTAAGGAGGGGGAAGATCTTCAAAAGAAACAAGAAGAATAGACCAAAAACTTCGTAAAAGGTGAGATGATTTCTGTTCTCTTAATTCTTCAAGACGGGGACGCCGCTATATGAAATACGTTAAACAGCAAATACAATAAACATTTAATGACCTGTACCTCTCGTTTTTTAATTAACAGTCTGGTTTCCTGTATCACCTTTCTTTCGTGAATAAGACTCGATGGTGGATCATATGGGGGTTGTTTCTTTAACAGAGGTAGGGATTACAATTTCAATGTTCCTAAATTGTCCATTAAAGCTACAAAATATTTCGGACCCCCTCGTTTAGACAAAGTACTTTCATACCATTTTTAAGGATGTCTGTAAAGCATAGTGTGATTTAACTGGCAGAAATGAATTGTTAAGAAAAAAGTATATGCATGAAAACGATTTGTTTTCATTTTAACATGTATTTACACACACACACACTCTCTCATTCTCTCTCTATCTCTCTCTCCTAAACACACAAATATTCCTCACATTTATCATTCAAGAAAAATTATTTTGAACTCTAACACTCGACATGCATATATTATTCTGTTCAACAATCTTTTTTTTGTCTCAATTATGCTATGAGAAAAACTCTGTGATAAATGCTACAGTACAGAAAGGTCCATAAATATAAGGGTTCCTATTTTGTTAATGTTAGAATGAGAAACCACTACCCTGAAATTTAAACAAAAAGGACTAGAAATTTAATTGATTTTATTCTTATTGTGTTTAATATATAAATGTAAATTCATGAATACAACACCATCCCTCCAAAACATGAATGTTTGTGTTTAAAAATGGAATTTCAAAACAAAACCCTGTGTTATTACATTAAAAAACAGCAATTAGATATTGAAAGAAATGAAAATGTTATTTATTATAAGTTGTAAAGGGTTATAATCGATTAATATCCGATTATACAAAGCCGATTATTACCGATAATCGATTCTTATATTTTTCCAATTCCCCATCAATTATCTATAATAGGTTGTAAACGAAGATACGCTTTTGTCGGCTTCAAAAAAGTCGCATATTAAACAGAGAAAACAACTCAAACCAGCCTTAAGGCACATAAACCCTCTGCTCACTCATATAATATGTTGCTTGAACCTTAATAATTTCCAAAAGAAATTTAATTTCTAAATATAATACAAACAATTATAGCATATCTTGCGAGGCAAAATTAGACAAAAAAAGACACTTCAACTTGACTTATCTATCAAGGAATAATTGAATTTATGTTATTAAGAGTTATCTCTCTTATCAGAGTATCAATGAACCTTAATATGCCGATGGAAATGTAACCCATACTATAGATAGGCAAATGAAACGTTGATATTGAAATCATTTACACAAAGCGTCGAACATTTACAAGTTTTGTCTTTTTTGTATATAAACATGTAGAGCCATCTCGTGTTTCTGTTTTCGTACAGTTATGACTTTGTATTGTTTTTGAAATAACACATATGCAATCATCTTTTGCTTTTGTATATATACAGCCATCTACCCTTTTTGTATATCTACAACCATCCACTACTGTGGAATCATCATTGTTCGTGGAGGATCAATGTTCGTGGCTTTCGTGGGTAACCCTGACCCACGAATTTACATTCCCACGAACTCATACACAAACAACTGTTTTATTATTCATTTAAAGGTAAATAACGAAGTAGAATTTGTTATCAACGAAATTACGTCCACACGAACCAGAAACATTTTGTCTATCCACGAACTTTGACCCCCACGAATAAAAATGATTCCACAGTATTCTTCGATAACACAACCATGCATGATTTTAATATATAATAAACTGTAACGCTTTTTTCTCTATGGTGTGTTTGTTAGGCCTTTAGGTTCCACCATTATGACACCTTGTTAGGGCAATTAGCTTCAAGTATTAGGGAATCTGTAGCCTCGCTGGTGTCAAGACACTTAGAACATTTAGGGCATCTGTTAAGCGCCACTATGTTACATGTAGGACACTAATTAGACTCCAAGATTAGGGTACTAATCAGGTGCCATGATTAGGGCTTTTCAGAAAAACAAAATTCTTATCACTGTTTTATTTATAACAATAACATATTTTCAGGTAAAGCAAAAACATTACAAAATCATCTATTGTTTTATGAATAAAAATATTTATTGACAACTGAACGGGGATCATGCCATGTTACCGATTATCCAGGCAAAATTGTTTAAAGAATTAATTCTTATTGAAAAATTGAGATGGTAAGGAGACACTATCTTCATTACATCAGGGGAATCATATCAAAAACTGATCCCCTGGGTTTTTGTACGAATTAATAAAATCGAGTACAACGAACGACTAGAAGCATTAATTGGTTTTTAAAGAGGCTGGCGGGTGGCAGCCATTTTTAGACAATTTCAATCTCCTTTAAAAGGAGAGATCCACATAAAGATATACAATAATTTAAAACTAAAATTTATGAATTTTTTCTTTGCCAAATGATAATTGACAGCTAAAGATACCGTATCTAAAAAAATAGTTAAATCTGGTGGTTAATTTGGGATTAATTTGTTGACCCACCAGCCCCCTTAAAACAACACCTTAGCAGATTTGGTCATTTGAATTTATCTTCCAAGATAACAGTTATGTTATGTTGTGCACAACAGATACGTAATTGATTTCTTGTGGTAACAAGAAATGCTGACCTAAAATAAAGACAGCTTGATTTAATAGATATGGGATCTTGAATATAAAATTAATCGTTCATGGACGAAGATTGTAAAACTTTTGACTCCCAGAATGATACTTAAACATACTACGTCAAGTGAAGTCACAGCCTAGACGTTTTTAATGTCTACTGAAATTTGAAGAGGTAGATCGAGCTGCTAAATTAACTAGAATCAAAGTTCTCTGCTCACCCAAATAGTCTTACTTCAATGTAATTATCTATCTCTTATAGTTGAAGCAAAAAGTTTTTTTCAGATTTTTTTTTATTCCATATTAATTTTTCTCCTTTTACTTTGCCGGAAATGCCTCTCAGACTGTTTAATTTTTAGCGTGTGACAAGCATAAAAGTTACAATCTCATGTTTTGTTGATTTGATTGATAAACGTCTAAAATATTGTCAGAAGAATTAAAATAAAACTTAATAAACTATTCATAAAAATATTTATGCTCAACTAATTTTATATAAAACTGATAACTCTGCACATACATCTGTCTATATGCTATTTTCTCTGGGGAAAAACTTGAAATAATGTAAAAAATGAATATGTAGCTTCAATAGTATTTTTTTGTAAGAGGTCAGAGTAGATACGATAAAGAACTCTTACTGCTTCTTCCGTTAGTTTCATGTATAAGTCTAACTGTCCAATTATATCTGTTGTGAATGAACCAATGTTACATTGCAATAAGTCTTTTTTTTTAATTTGTCAATTTCCTTTATTTTATGTAACTGTACAGCTAGGGATTCTTTGATCTATTTAAGATCTAATTTATTTTTATATGTTCACATTTACACGGTTTTCTGCAAATAAAATGAATGCAAACGAATTGCATTCATAACACCATATTTACATTTGCTAATGTCTTTCCTAATATAACAATGTTAATAAAATTCAATTTTCAATGTCATGCAGTTGGTCACATGATCATACATTCTTTCGTATGGAGAGCAAACTGCAAGAGGAATTAGGTTGTAAACGAAGATACGCTTTTGTCGGCTTCAAAAAAGTCGCATATTAAACAGAGAGAACAACTCAAACCAGCCTTAAGGTACATAAACCCTCTGCTCACTCATATAATATGTTGCTTGAACCTTAATAATTTCCAAAAGAAATTTAATTTCTAAATATAATACAAACAATTATAGCATATCTTGCGAGGCAAAATTAGACAAAAAAAGACACTTCAACTTGACTTATCTATCAAGGAATAATTGAATTTATGTTATTAAGAGTTATCTCTCTTATCAGAGTATCAATGAACCTTAATATGCCGATGGAAATGTAACCCATACTATAGATAGGCAAATGAAACGTTGATATTGAAATCATTTACACAAAGCGTCGAACATTTACAAGTTTTGTCTTTTTTGTATATAAACATGTAGAGCCATCTCGTGTTTCTGTTTTCGTACAGTTATGACTTTATATTGTTTTTGAAATTACACATATGCAATCATCTTTTGCTTTTGTATATATACAGCCATCTACCCTTTTTGTATATCTACAACCATCCACTACTGTGGAATCATCATTGTTCGTGGAGGATCAATGTTCGTGGCTTTCGTGGGTAACCCTGACCCACGAATTTACATTCCCACGAACTCATACACAAACAACTGTTTTATTATTCATTTAAAGGTAAATAACGAAGTAGAATTTGCTATCAACGAAATTACGTCCACACGAACCAGAAACATTTTGTCTATCCACGAACTTTGACCCCCACGAATAAAAATGATTCCACAGTATTCTTCGATAACACAACCATGCATGATTTTAATATATAATAAACTGTAACGCTTTTTTCTCTATGGTGTGTTTGTTAGGCCTTTAGGTTCCACCATTATGACACATTGTTAGGGCAATTAGCTTCAAGTATTAGGGAATCTGTAGCCTCGCTGGTGTCAAGACACTTAGAACATTTAGGGCATCTGTTAAGCGCCACTATGTTACATGTAGGACACTAATTAGACTCCAAGATTAGGGTACTAATCAGGTGCCATGATTAGGGCTTATCAGAAAAACAAAATTCTTATCACTGTTTTATTTATAACAATAACATATTTTCAGGTAAAGCAAAAACATTACAAAATCATCTATTGTTTTATGAATAAAAATATTTATTGACAACTGAACGGGGATCATGCCATGTTACCGATTATCCAGGCAAAATTGTTTAAAGAATTAATTCTTATTGAAAAATTGAGATGGTAAGGAGACACTATCTTCATTACATCAGGGGAATCATATCAAAAACTGATCCCCTGGGTTTTTGTACGAATTAATAAAATCGAGTACAACGAACAACTAGAAGCATTAATTGGTTTTTAAAGAGGCTGGGGGTGGCAGCCATTTTTAGACAAATTCAATCTCCTTTAAAAGGAGAGCTCCATATAAAGATATACAAAAATGATCAAATTTGAAAACTAGAATATATGAATTTTTTCTTTGCCAAATGATAATTGACAGCAAAAGATGCCGTATCTAAAAAAAAAATAGTTAAATCTGGTGGTTAATTTGGGATTAATTTGTTGACCCACCAGCCTCCTTAAAACAACACCTTAGCAGATTTGGTCATTTGAATTTATCTTCCAAGATAACAGTTATGTTATGTTGTGCACAACAGATACGTAATTGATTTCTTGTGGTAACAAGAAATGCTGACCTAAAATAAAGACAGCTTGATTTAATAGATATGGGATCTTGAATATAAAATTAATCGTTCATGGACGAAGTTTGTAAAACTTTTGACTCCCAGAATGATACTTAAACATACTACGTCAAGTGAAGTCACAGCCTAGACGTTTTTAATGTCTACTGAAATTTGAAGAGGCAGATCGAGCTGCTAAATTAACTAGAATCAAAGTTCTCTGCTCACCCAAATAGTCGTACTTCAATGTAATTAACTATCTTTTATAGTTGAAGCAAAAAGTTTTTCAGATTTATTTTATTGCATATTAATTTTTCTCCCTTTACTTTGCCGGAAATGCCTCTCAGGCTGTTTAATTTTTAGCGTGTGACAAGCATAAAAATTACAATCTCATGTTTTGTTGATTTGATTGATAAACTTCTATAATATTGTCAGAAGAATTAAAATAAAACTTAACAAACTATTTATAAAAATATTTCTGCTCAACTAATTTTTTATAAAACTGATAACTCTGCACATACATCTGTCTATATGCTATTTTCTCGGGGGGGGGGGGGGGAACTTTAAATAATCTAGTAAAAAATGAATATGTAGCTTCGATAGTATTTTTTGTAAGAGGTCAGAGTAGATACGATAAAGAACACTTACTGCTACTTCCGTTAGTGTCATGTATAAGTCTAACTGTCCATTTATATCTGATTTGAATGAACCAGTATTACATTGCAATAAGTCTTAATTTTTTTTTCTAATTTGTCAATTTCCTTTATTTTATGTAACTGTAAAGTTAGGGATTCTTTGACCTATTTAAGATCTAATTTATTTTTATATGTTCACATTTACACGGTTTTCTGCAAATAAAATGAATGCAAACGAATTGCATTCATAACACCATATTTACATTTGCTAATGCCTTTCCTAATATAACAATGTTAATAAAATTCAATTTTGAATGTCATGCAGTTGGTCACATGATCATACATTCTTTCGTATGGAGAGCAAACTGCAAGAGGAATTAGGAAAGTTCAGACTGTGACGTCACATGACATCGTATATACTTTAAGTTGCATTTCAAATTCAAAGTCTGATTAATGTCTGTATTTCTCTATAACATAAATAAAAAAAGTAAAACATAAGTTTAAGAAATAAAATTTCATTTTTAGCTCACCTGAGCCATAGGCTCAAGTGAGCTTTCCTGATAAAATGTGTCCATTGTCTGTCGTTGTCGTTGTATTCGTTGTGTCGTCGTTGTTGTTGTTGTTGTTGTAAATTTTTCACATTTTCATCTTCTTCTCAAGAACCACTTGACCAATTTCAGCCAAACTTGCTACAAAGCATTTTTGGGTAAAGGGAATTTTCAAGTTTGTTCAAATGAAGGGCCACGCCCTTTTCCAGGGGAAGATAATTATGAATTAGAGAAAAATTAATGGCATTTTTAAAAAAAAAATCTTCTTCTCAAGAACCACAGAGCCAGGAAAGATGGAACTCTATGGAATCATTTTCAGGTAGTGTAGATTCAAGTTTGTTCAAATCATGACCCCTGGGGGTACGGTGAGGCCAAAATGGCCGATCAAAGTTTTACATAGAAATATATAGTAAAAATCTTTAAAATTCTTATTCTCAAGCACCACTAGGCCAGGAAAGATGAAACTCTTGTGGAATCATTCTCAGGTAGTATAGATTCAAGTTTGTTCAAATCATGACCCCCGGTGGAAGGGTGGGGCCAAATGGCAGATTAATGTTTTACATAGGAATATATAGGGAAACCTTTAAAAATCTTCTTTTCAAATTCTTCAAAGCTATGCTCAGTGATATTTATAGGGAAATCAATCATCCTCAGGTAGTGTAGATTCTGGTTTGTTCTAATCATGACCCCCTGGGGGTTAAAATTCAAGACCCCCTTACCTCAGTAAACTTTCAGTTCTGACCTGATATGTGCTTTTTCCTTACCAATTTCTCAGGTGAGCGATATAGCCCCTGGGCCTCTGGTTCTAGAATTTTGTGTGGGCGTTATGAAATTTGATCACGTGACCGATTTCATATCATACCCTAATGAAACTTAAAAAAAGATATCTTTTTAGACAGAGTGCCAAAAACTTAAAGCATGCGTTTTGACTTGACGTCACAACAGATGAACGGCGAGGAAGTGTAGCGTCACAAGTGAAAATAAAAAAAATTACGCTCACATTGACCCGAAATTGTAACGTCGAATTTTCCATTAAATGCAGCTTACACGAAGGAAAATACATACGTTTTAATAATGAATCACATTTGCAATCAAGATAGAGAGTTAAAGAATGTTAATAAAAGCAATGCATCATTATTTTCTGAAAGTAACACACGTGACACAAATTGTTTGCACACACTGTTGCATTTATGAAACTATATCTTTAACGGTTTTTGTAAAATTATCAATAATAACCGTGTCAGATATTTTTGTCTTAAAAATATATACATATCTCTTCCTTGTTAGGAACCATTTAAATAAAAGTTGAAATTTTGGGACAAAATGTCAAGTTTCCGTGTTTTGTTGTGTCTTGTCTTGAACTTTCCTTTTTTGTCATAAATATGCTAAAGTGTAGCCAAGTTTCCGTTCTTTTTCAAAGTAACTTCAAAACAATTAAGAGCCAGTCCGCGAGAAAACCATGCAAAATTCAAAAAATCGTCCAAATGGAAGGTTGCAACTTGGGAATTTTTAATGGCTTAAAATTTTCTACATAAAGGTAGAAGTCAGAATATCCACAAAAAAATGTCGAACCCTGCATTTATTTTTAGTAACAGCTCATTTGCATATTTCTCAAAAATCACACAAAATTTAATGGAAAATGTATACAAATTGATCAAGTCAAAAAGTTACCTTTAGTCATCAGTTTATTTTCAAATTTTTTTTATTTTCAAAGTCATGGTCCAATTAACACAATTAATGAGGAAAAACTTAATTCAAATGAATATTTTATTTTTTTCACATCTATTTATAGATCCTAAATAAATGAGTATGATTTTTTAGCCATTTTTAGATGCTCGTTTCTCTCAAGACCAAGGTTGAAATTAAATCAAATTAATTGTTACTTTAAGAATGATCTAAGGTCTACTCTGTATTAAAATATTGAGCTTGGGAAATAATATATACATGCTGTAAATTAACTTTGAAATACCATATTTTGCTACAATTTCACATATTTTAAATAACAGTCTTTTACCATATTTTTGGATTATTTCTATGATATTTAAAGAAAAAGAGAAGATTCTTAATCTAATATATTTTTTAGAAGAGGAATAACTGATTTGGATACTTTATATAACTTTCTTTTGCTTATTTTACCCCCTTGTTACCAATTTGCTGGAGTTAAATTGTTATCTCCCCTTGTTGGAACTCTTTTGTATTATTGGGTAAAAAGTGACAGGTATGTCAATATGGAAAGAAGAAAGTCATGTATGATCATTTTTTCTTCACATAGGGAATTGTTGTGGAGCATTATTGCACTATAAAAGAGGGAAAACTTATTTTAAGATATTTGAATGTAAAAAATAACAATTTAGCTTGAATAAACAAATACATGTAACAGGCCCATAGGAAGCAATTTCAGTGTGGGGGAGGGGGGACAACCTACATTATCAACAATAAAAAAATACCAAGAATTCCATAGAAAGAAAAAAAATAAAAGTTCATCAGATGTTTTTTTTTATTTGGGGCATATACATGTAGTAGGTATGTTTTCTATTTTATAGTGTTCTGTCCTCGGGGAATCTACATGTATTTCATGGTAATTAACAGATCCAAATTTTTTTTCCTAACAAGTACAACTGAATAGGAATTAAATCAAATAATAACATATTTTTAATCAAAATATACATTTGATATTTTGTTTAAGGCACCTCACCCCGTTCAAGTTCAAGATCATTTTATTCACTCAAACCATTTCAGGTACATGAGGACAATGAAGAATATTTACAACATATAAATTCAGGTCAGAGGACAAGTATATGATATACATAATCAGAATATGAAAAGGAAAAGAAAAACACATATGAAACATGTAATAATGAAATAATTAAGCGAGGGAGCGAAAAATCATGGAAGAATGACTAACTAAAATCATATATTTTCAATATAAACGCGCGTAGTTTTATTAGTTTCTTAGCAACTTGTTTTGTCATCATTTGAGAAAATATAAGAATACAAACAGGTATTTGATTGCATACTCTAAACAAATTCAAAAATAATTTGTAATTTCAATCTACATGTAAATTGTTTAGGTTTCATGAATTTAGTGTGCTTTTGAGTTAACCAAACACCGTCATTCCTAGGAATATTTTTAATTTTACATTACATACTTTAAACTACTGTATTACGTAACATTCATATATTGATAAAGTCAGACCTCACATTAAAAATCATCAGCTCAAAAGGAGATGCCACCAATTTAGGTACCCCACCGATATAGGACCCTCCACGATAAATATTGGCAAAATTATTTGGGGGAGGGTACTATCCCCCCTCCCCCCACCAAAAAAAATATGAGTCGTTACTGCAGCCAAAACTTTGCTAGTTTGCAGTACAAACTTTATATATGTAGCTCTATATATTGATAAAGTCAGACCTCACATTAAAAATCATCAGCTCAATAGGATATGCCACCAATTTAGGTACCCCACCGATATAGGACCCTCCACGATTAATATTGGCAAAATTATTCGGGGGAGGGTACAACCCCCCCCCCCCCCGTCCAAGAAAATATGAGTCGTTACTGCAGCCAAAACTTTGCTAGTTTGCAGTACAAAGTGGTAAAAATTTAAAACTGGCTATAAACATGATAAAAGACTGTGTAGCGGACAGTATATAGGGAACTTATACTGCCTCACCAGTGAGCTAGCTTTTCTGATGATGCGGTAGAGTCTCCCTCCAGGCAAGTTAAGCAACGGCGAGCCTGTTTAACCCTTGGATGGGTGACCGCTTGGTGGCAGCGTAGTGACTCTGGGTGTCTGGTGTCCTGCTTCAGGAAGTCTTAGAGTTAGGACTTAGTGTCCATATACAGACTTCGTGTCTGTGGACGACAGGGGTTGCCGTATCTGAAGTCCGGTTCCGATCTGCTTCAGGAAGCTCTAAGACTAGGACTTTGGGTCCAGGTACGGACTTCGTGTCCAGGAACGGCATTGGTTGCCGTAGCTGAAGAGGCCCAAATACTCAGAGAGAACTCATGCTAAGCTTCGGGTCGAAGCTTCCCTGAGCGGGGGGAAGTGTAGCGGACAGTTAGTATATAGGGAACGTATACTGCCCCGCCAGTGAGCTAGCCTTTCTGGTGATGCGGTGAGTCTCCCTCTATTTCAGGCAAGTTAAGCAACGCCTGTTTAACCCTTGGATGGGTGACTGCTTCACGTTACAACTGGATTCATATTTATTCAAATTGGGGGGAGGGGGGCTATCAAATTTTGCCAAAATTATTTTCAAAACATTATTAATAAAATTGTATAAGGCTGTGTAAATTAATATTTGATACTTTTTCTGAATAACCATAATGGTATTATTAATACATGTACCATTGCAGACAGAGATAAATTGTTTTTTTAAATGTTATATGTATCCACTGAAAACAGTTGGGGGAGGGGGCGTGTCAGTCGATCAAGGTCAGGATATTAAATATACGAGTGTATCTAGTACCCAATCGTTTAACCCCATCCACCCCTCCACAATTTACTTACTAATATTGAAATGGATAAAATAATGAAAAATGATAAGGGTTCTAGAGGGGTGTTGCTAAAGCGAGGAACGGAAAACGTATTATTTTTTTTTTTAATTTTAGATTAAATCACCTTTCATAAACAAATTTATAAACAATATATATTTTAGAAATTCAATCCCCCATTATTTAAATAAAGTTGATTTATTCATGTTCATAAAATTTCTTATTCACAAAAATTGCAGTCATAGCAGTGACGTAGAAACGATTTTGAAAGGGTCCGGGGGGGGGGGTAAAATTAAACTTACCTGAAAAGAATTTGCCAGGCGAAAAAAGAAGACAAATGTTTGATTCGGGAGGTGGGATAAGAGTAAACTCCAGCATCTTTCATTTTCTTAAACTCCTTTATGGAGCTTTTTGTATAATATCCCCTGTCAGTATTTTTTTAAGATTGTACCAATTTAAAATTGGCAGAAAGCAAACAACTAATTGCAGAACTGCAGCTCTCTGAAAAAACATATATTGATAGACCGGAGAGCTACAGTGCGCTGTTTCTCGATTTATTTCTCCGTGTTCTTAAAACTGTCATCTCAAATTTCACAGGTGCTTGAGGACAGGACCCCCCCCCCCCTTCGATATAGACCCCTAGGCTTTTTCAATTTTTTTCTCATTAAATATCTTTCATTGCCATATTTGTGATAAGATCTATACCAGCAAATCGAAAAATTACTTAAAACAAACGTTCTTTTAAATCTACCCTACATTCTCTATATAAAAATCGAGAGAGTAGATATTTTTATAAAATGTAAGTTTAAGCAAATTTTCTGAATTGATAGGATAGATTATATCACAAATGTGTCATCCATATATAATTTATATGAAAAAAGTCTAACAGGCCCAGGGGTCTATATTAGGGGGGGGGGTCCTGTCCTCAAGCACCTGTGATGTAAACCATGCCGTTAATTGATAAAGGAGTATGGACTTTATTGAAATCTAGCCGTTTTTGCAATTGAGGTAAGAATTTGGAAGAATTAATCCAGAACCAAGGGCATTTTTTATGCGCAATAAATATACAGGTGGCACTGTAGCCCTCCAGTCTATCAATATATATTTTTTCGGAGAGCTACAGTTCTGCAGCTAGCAAACAACTTACTGATGGCTCAAATTTTATATGTTCAAGTCTCAAAATTTATATGAATGATACCGAGTCCGTTTGAATTTAAATACTTGTAATTTCCCTTTTATTGATTATAAAGAAAGTAACTTACAAAATGTAAGGAACATATATATTCATATGATTGTTGAAAAGTTGCAAGTAAGCCAATACAATTCATTATGTTTTTTTTTTCATTTCTAAACAATTGGCAAAATGCTAATCCTCATATTAGGGGTATTTTCTGACAATTTAGTTTTATTTAATTTTCAATTTTAATATTTTTCACTCTTAATTATTATTTCAAAGAAATTTTTTACATGTTTCAATATCTAACAACAATTGTTTATAATTTAAAGTACTATATTTGACTTTGTAACCCATTTGAGTTTGAGCAATTTTTTCGAAAATTGGCAATTTGTAAATCCCCATATCTCAATTATTTATTATTTCTCAAGCTCAATATTTGGCAAAGATAATGTTAAGAGTTATATTTGTTCAATAAAATCAAAAAAATTAATTTAAAAGATTGGTCTTGGAAGATTTTGGGCATTAAATTTGTAATACTTTTGGCAATTCTTGAAAATTGGCATCATGCCAATTTTCAAGAGTTGTCTGCCCTTTGATACATTGCATATTTGATTATGATAAATGTCAATTTTGAAAGAACATAGTCTTATGTTATTCAAAATACCTTAATGGAAATGCAAGTTTAATTTTGAGTAAAATAAATCAAATGTGAATTTTACCATTTTTCTGGAATTTTTTAAGTGCATTTGCACTTAAATGTGCAAAAAGGAGGTGGCGCTGCCTACGGCTGCAATGTTGAATGATGGGAATTTTTTTGGTCATTTTTAATAACATATTATAAAGTCTAACTACCCACCAAATTTCATTAAGATATGACAACCTTCGATTTGGACAGTTCTGCATGGTTTTCTCGTGGACTGGCTCTTAAAACTATCAAAAAAAAAAAATTTTAAGACCCGTAATTATAGCTTATTCATTAGATATTGGGGCAAAACAGAACGTTCAAAGCTAAATTTAAATAGGGAATGTCTTCATTTCTTATTTTCCTTTCAAATACGTTGCTGTTTTAAAAAAAAAGACTAGGAAACCATTGCATCATAACATAATTATGATCATGATTTATCAATGTTTATGACACACCCAGCTGTTCAGGTGCATTCCATGTGTGAGAAAAGTAAAGGTAAATATTAACAAAACTAGATACTCGAAGTCCTTTTAGCAATTCAATCAAAAGACACAGATAAAGTTTAAGTCAAGTCAAGAAGGTCAAGTTCATATGGATTAAAAAAACTTAGATACTAGTATATATGAAACCAACTATTGTTTGTGACAAATTGATTTGCAATTTTTCATTTTGAAATTCAACTGCTTCTTTACAACATTGTTTCTGCGACTCGGAAATTAGTTAACATAAATACAAATGACCGTTTTCTTCATATAAAACTAAAGAAATGTTCACGACAAGACATACGTATCCGCTATAGTTAAACATGGTTGCAAATAAAACTAATGGATACTTATGCCTTACAAAAGAATACACATGTCTTATAAAATTAACATATACCCATACGTTTATAGTTTTAAAATAATGAGATATTGATTGAATAAAATGGATTTTTTTCTGAGTAGGTTCGTATTGACAGAAATCCTGGTTTTCAATTAAAAAGGCTTGTGACATCCATTCCTACTTCAAATTTCAACGATATATAGCTATACGTTCGGGGTGGGGTGGGGGCGTTTTTTTTATTTTGTATTTTTGTTTTGTTTAGTTTTTGTTTTCTTCTTTTGTTTTGAAGTTTTTTTTTCTCTCTTAAGTAGTTTTGTTTTTGTAAATTAAAGGACACCCATATCATTTGTTTATCACTAGTAGTAGATTCTATAAGCAGCCTGGATGGGCGGGTCAACTGAGTGCACTTTTTGGCTGAGGGGGATAGGCGGGTCAACTGAGTGCAGGTTTGGAGGGGGATAGGTGGGTCAAGGGAGTGCAGCCCCTGTGGGGGATAGGTGGGTCAAGAGAGTGCAGCCCCTGGAGGGGATAGGGGGTTCAACGGAGTGCAGCCCCTGGAGGGGATAAGTGGGTCAATTCAGTACATATAATCCCTTAAATACGGGTGTGTGTTTACACTATGTTTACATTGGTACGCTGCTACTACGATTCACAACGCTGCTACTACGATTTTGGCAGCGACTTTTATACCTGTTGCATCATCTTGCAAAAATAGGTTGTACTTATCTTTCTGTAAACTATCTAGTCAGCGAGCTTACCTATGCATTGTGACGTCATAAACTTGGCAGCGACGTCATGTTAGTCCTTCACAAGCCGCGATGGCTGCTTATTTTGACACAATAACACAGACTTTCACAGCGCTTGAGACTTCATGTAATAACAGTATGATCCTATGGATTTCAGTACCAAAACTGATTTTCTACCGTTTTTCTTCCAAGAAAGTTCTGAACAGCTGAATCCTGGATCAGCCTAGATGTTATTTCACTGGATTATTTAATGAATATTACTCTACTGAGTTACCTGGTTACATGGTAAGTTTTAACAAACTTTT
>NW_026926825.1:0-28016 GCF_032062105.1 Saccostrea cuccullata | reverse complement strand
ATAATGTAGAATATGAATGTATTGTGCATTTGTTGGTGTAGGGGAGTCAGACAGATGGACACCGGGGTTCCGAACCCCGCAACCGGCCCCATTTGTTCTTCATTTTTTTTTGTTTTTGATGGGTATGGCAAAAGTTTTTAAAAAAAAAGAATTTATATTTTATTTTTTCCCCCAAATACCCCCAAAAAAAAATTTTTTAAAAAAAAAAACAATGAAACAAATAAAACTCAAATTTTTGAGTACATAATCATAAAACATTATTCCTCAAAATGTAATATTTTGTGGTCGGAGTGAGACATCAAAAATTTAAATAATCTCAAAATTGGATTTGGCAGAAATGTCTGTTTTCCAAGAATATTTAAAACGGTCATGTCAATTATTTCTCCCCCCCCCCCCCACCCATCCCGCTTAGAAATTCAAATACCAATGTCAATCTAAACAGGGGATGGCCTTTCTTCGCGTGTGTGTTAAAGAACGTACATATATTCACATAAAACTTTGTATTCTGCTTAAATGTTTTTTAAGTCTTGATTAAAAAATCCCATATATCAAATTTACGGGTTTAAATTTAATTAGTGCTAAAATAATCGGTTATAATTATAGACAAATGAATTTTAGATGCAAAACAACCGCAGACTACATAATAATAGAATGTTTATTAGAACTAGACAACTTTCAGTTATACCTTATGAACAGCAATTAAAATACTTTAGTTACCCCCCCCCCCTTTTAGCCCCCAAATACCAAATAACTTATTTTCCACTTGTGATATTTTCCCTGCCCAAAAATTGATAGCACGGACTGAGTGTATCGAGCGTGACTGTACCGTGCAGTGTACGGAGTGTGACTGGGGTTTACTATTGTGTTTTTATAATTTATTTCCTTTTGTGATGCATATTTCAATAAATGGAACTCGGGATTATATCACTTGACTTGTGCACATCTTCAACCGATGAATTACTTATTACCAGGTGGGGGTATGTTTAAGGTTCGAGGGTTTTTTCCCCCAAAAAATGCGAAAGACATGAAATCAAAGACGCCGTTTTTTTTTCCATTCAAAAAAAAAATTTCAAATTGGTTTAGGGTTTAACTCTTTATTTTAAGTTTATTTTGCATAAATTTGCGCATGTAAAAAAAAATACTCGTGCAAGTAATATTTTCTTCAAACTTGCATTTTCTTTCTTTTTTTTTGATTTGATTCAAATCAATAATTATTCAGAAGTATGATTATTATGTTGTTTGTTACATGCTTTTGAAATGTCTTGATCAACCAGTATTCTCAAATTCTTGACCATCGGAGATGGCCAAGTCGATAGCCAAGCCAAAAAATCATTCAAGCGTCACGATCGCATTATGGTATATATCGTTACAAAAGACTAACTATCTATAAGAAATATGGCGGAATACGGCTATAGTTGGATGAAATAAGTCGTACAAAATGAAAATGTTGCGTTTTTAAGAATTCATTTAGCTTTAACAAATCCGATAGTCTCTAAAATCAAAAATTTCTACCACCAATCCTTCTTAAAATACAAGTTAGCTAAAAAAATTTTACAAAGCCTGTTAAAATTTTTAAAAATTTTTCAAAACAAAATAAATTATCTGATTAAATTTATTGTTTCTATCAAGAAAAATAAATGAAAGTATAAAAAACAAATGTGTTTTGATAAGCAAAACCCAATAAATAATTTGCCCCTTTTTTAAATTAAATTTTGTGTTTAGTAGAATAAGTTACTACTCATTTTAATGGATAATTTAAGTGAGCACATGATCAAACATGTTGAAAATGTTGAAAATGAACAATTTAAAAACAAAATATATTCAGTACAAAAACATAAATCGGGTTCTTTCATTTAAAATGTGTTCAGTGTATCCATTGAACCGACAAATTTTCTAAACATGTGTTTTACTTTGAATAATTTTTAAGGGGGAACTTTAATCAGTGTGATGATGATGATCAAGGTAGAAATTTTATGCATAAATGTCTTCATCATGAAAGCTAATCGCTTAATCACCCCATGAAAAAAAAAGACGGTTTTTCCTAAATTTTGACAGCTTAAAATTATTGTGAAAATTTGAAATTTAATCAATGTTTATTTTACTGAGAAAAGTAACAAATGTATAAAGTATAAATATACAATTTTAGTGCTACGGGAAATTTTTAAAAAAAGATATTGATAACACAATCAAAGAATGGCTAAGGTATGCCAAGGACAGGGAAAGGGGGGGGCAGAAGCGGGCAGAGAAGAAAAAAAGGGGAGGAGGAGACCCGGGAGAGAAGAGGGATTAAAAGGGATCAGATTAAAAAGGCAGTACCTAACATTTTTCTGTTATATACTGTGACATACCTGTAGTTTTCTCCTTTTCTGTGTCTGTTTGTCAAAAACACATGAAAATGCCAGAAACATTTTTTTGTGTAATAAAAAAATTGGGGATTCATTTAAGTATTATTTTGAGAACAGGATGGCTTTGTTTATTTTTTAACGTGCTTAAATTATTGATATCTGCAATTTACTGAACTTGTGATAAAGTTACATCACAGAGGGAGTATACAGTCATGTAACCCTACATGTTTCGCTTCAAGTTAGCATCAACTTTCTGTTCTTTATTAATGTTTTCTTCATGCACTATAATAAAATATCAGTATTTTATAATACTATTTTATATTCAGATTTCTTTTTTCCCCATTATTTTTAAATTTAATGTAGAGCTACTTACAAGGCAATACTTGTTGATGGTAATTCTATGAGATATTGTGAATATGTATTGAACTATTAATCTAGCATATATAGTATTAAAGGGCTTTTACCATTAAACTGTACTACAAAACTACTACATGTATAACCTTATTATATATAGTTTGTTATTCAATTTGGAGGACAAATGGCCAGCCAGTGAAGAAAATTGAGTTGTTTGATGGAGAGCCAAAAAGCTACAAAAAACGTTGGCCAAAACGGTGTTTGCCTAAAATTGAAAGAATAAGTGGCCCAACAATGGCTAAAAATATCCGTTGTTGGTCCCTAAAAAAGCCAACAAGTTTTGGTTATTAAGGGCCCCTAAGCAAATTACCCGGCCCCAAATTAAATTTCTTAAAAGGCCCAACTGTACAAAAAAAGTTTGCCAAAATTAAAAAAAACATTGGCCCAACAGTGGGGAATATTAACTGTTACATTGGCCCAACAATAATTCAACAAATTGGTTTGATTAAGGGCCGATGAGCAAATTACCGCTGGCCCAACATTAACTGCCAATGGCCCAATTAAAAAATGACGTTTGTCCAATATTGAAAAAATACAAGGCCAAAGGGGCCCAATATTCTGTTACATTGGCCCCAAAAATAAACCAACAAGTTGATTTGATTAAGGGCCGATGAGAAAATTTCCGATGGCCCAATGTTGAAGCATACGGTGGCCCAAAATAAAGATTGTTGGCCCAAAAAGGTCAATAACATCCTGCTATCTGGGGGGGCATTGCGGGTTATACAAAACATGCCAGTTTCAATCCAATTTTAAATATTAAGTGCATTTGTCATTCCAACTAAAGAACAGAAGAACTAAAATACATGTGTAAAAGAGTGAAAACACCAAATTAATCGTTCATTAATAATAATAAGACATTTCTGAGGTATGTGTATTACTTTAAATGTACCATTACGATAAATAGATACATACCATCACCAAAGATTACATTAATATCCTTGTCATCTCTACTATTGATTTAGAAAAAGTTACAGCAATAAAATATTTCATATGCATTTTGTTTGGTTTTGTTATCACATTCAACGTGTTGTTTACATGTTTATGTAACGTTTATCCCAGAAACCCCCAGATTTGTACATTCTCCGACTTTTTCACAAAAGAGCGCACTAAAAAACATAACTCTTCAATAGTGGAAATAGAACAAATTGCGAGTCAAACTCTGAGGTCAAAGGGTGAAAAAAATGTTGTTTTCCATAGGAAAGACTTGTCTCAATAACTACACCTGTGAAATGTGAAAGTCCAAGCACCAACCATGGTGAAAAGGTAAAATTTGTTGCAACACGGGATGTTTTTACAAAAAATACCTCTGGGGAAATTTAAAAGGTCATACTCCTTATTGTTCAAAAGCTATGACCAAGTCAAAAAAAAAGGTAAAAATATTTATTAAATGAAATAAATGCATATAAATATACATGTAAAGTATGAAAAACCTTGCACCAACTATTAAAAAGTTATGTCCTGGGTTAAAGTGTGGTAATTTTTGCAAAAAATTTTAAATTCCCAAAATCAAGGTCAAGAGACCAAACAGAGGAAAGAAATGCATTGTTAAAAAAAATATACATGTGAGATATAAAAGCAGTTATAGCTTAAACCAAAAGAATTTGGGGAATTTTACTGTTTTTGCGGACAAACTGACGGATGGATATACAGAGGGACAGAACACAAAACAAAGTAAAGGGGCCATAACGCTCACATGAGCAACTGGTATATGTAAATGCAAAAATCAGTTCAGTGCTGAAAAGTTTGAATATACCAGCAAAAGTGGGTTCACTTCAGGGGTGGGGATGTTCAGCTTTAATTTATACTTCCAATGAATGCTTTTAAATGGACATATACATTTTTTTTTTTTTCATAAGATGAACTTTTTTATTGATATATCCTCAATATTCCTTTGTTTAAATATGATCCACATGAATGGCTCTTCTATTTCCTGATTGGACATGATTTGAAAAATTTAAATCTACATTGCCTTTTTTGCTGCTTTTATATAGATGATTAATAAAGACTTTTTGTGAAGAATTTTCACATTCCTTCTATGCATTCCTACATAATCCTTGATACTCATTGTGGCCACCCAACCCCCCAGGTCTTGTTTTGAACAAATTTGAATCTACATTACCCGAATCTTTGATATCAATTATATAAAACAATTGTTTTTTTTCTGTTTCGAAAAGAAGTTTCAAAATCTCAATGGTCTCAAGTGTTCGGTAATAACAATTAGAAGCTCGTCATGGATAAATGTGACGAAAAAAAATTCTACTATTAGACGTAGACCAAAAGACATTCAATAAATAAATATAATAATTAACGTGTTTTCAATTTAATTAAACTTTTTTATTAATAGGTTTGGGCCTTACTTTTGAAAACAAAATATTAAATAGAATAAAAAAGTGTCTTTGTAATGCACTCCATAGATTTTCTATTTCAATTCAATTTTGATACGTCCAAAAAAAAGTTTAGAAAAATTCCACTTTTTTCATAGTAGAAAATGTTTACTCTTAATTTTATAGACAAAGGGCAACAAGTTTTGTTTGATTTATGCCTGTTAGCGATTTTTTTTTTACAAAAAATTTCATTTCAAAACTCCGTATGCCTATATATGCCTGTGATGACTATTAAATCTATATTATTTCTGTTGCATACAATTTAACGTTAAAACCTCTCTAATGTTTGTGCTGTGAACTCCAATAACAGCATAGGTGATTATTTTTTTCATGATTCTTAATCAAGAAATTTTATGGTAGTTACATGTATATACTTTGTCACTCTGGGGAAAGACTTATATCTCGTTAACTATTTACTTACCTAGGAGCAAAAAAAGAAGACCAGCTAATATTACTGTCATCGTATCCCGTTGAAATAAATAGAAAATTATTATTATCAACTTACTGACATAAAAAAGAAACAGCATATTTTTAATTAAACATTCTTTAAAAGGCAAAATTTAAATGAACCGTGATCGACCGATGATAAATTGTGAGGGAAGGCGGTGACGGTGATGATGAATGAATGGAAAAGCAGCAAATACAGAGACTCAAACCGAAAAATAAAATTTCAAAATGCATTTTTTAAATTGATAAAATGCAGAGGAAAAATGTTTTAAAATACATATATTTAGGAAACTTTAAACCATCTGTATATTGTTTACAAGACATCCATTGCACAGAATAGAGAAAAATAAGTTATACCTTATGGGAAAAAATATATTATCAGCTCAGGAAAATCAAATGCAAGTGGGACATAAATCCTTTTTTATAACATAAATGAAATAAAAATGTCTACTCATTAAAGTGATGATGAAGGAAATTTAATCATAAAAAAAAATTTTTAAAAAAAGGTGTATAACATAAATAACTGTGCTTTATTTTTATGGTTAAAATAAGTTTTTAGCAGAAAATTTTTGACCATTTTATTATCATGTTTCAGTACGGGAATGTAATATAGGATTACCAGTTAAATTTAAAAAAAATAGTATGTTAAAAAAATATATCCTATAAACAAACTGTGAAATATAAAGAAAATAAAGTCAAAATTTAATTTTGTAGATCCCTAGAGGCTAAAAAATCCAAAGAAAACAATATATACTGGGTGGAAAATCAAGTCTTTGCAATAGACTTGACTTTTTTTTATAGAAAAGCCTGTCAGTTTAAAAAGGGTTTAAATAAGCCAGGCTAAAGGACTGATTTTTTTTAAATTAAAAAACCATTAATTGATTTAAACGTGGGAAGGTATTTGGTGTTTAATATTTCTTATCGAGAAACACATAAATCGTTCAATGTAAAAGTTGAAAATGCACAAAATTTTAATGATGAAAACAGTTTTCCCATTTTTTTGTCCTATTGATAAAAAAAGTATTGTAGTTGTTTGCAAAAGCATAGAGAAAAGGAGCTATGACAAATAAAGGATCAAATAATTGTTAACTACATAATATGTTTCCCTATAACCATTTGTCAATCTATTTCGATATGATAAATAATCTTGAGACAGATTTAGAGGAAATTAGAAAAAAATACTTTAATTTTTGTTAAGTGGTCATTGTTAGTGAATAGAGGATGTATAAACCTGCAAAAATTTTTAAACACTAGAACAAGAAATTACGCCAATAGAAATCTCAACGACTAACTCAATAACTATGGTATATTTGGAAACAAACAACAAGAGTTTTTGGAAGAATAAAAAAGAATTTGAAAAAAACTATACGAAAATATAAAAATCAAGAATTCGATGACATATATCCTTACTCCAAAAGTATGTTGTTCCCAAAATAATTAATTGCCTTAAAAGATTTAAGGATGCGTAAATTACAATAAAAAGAATTTCAAGTTAAAAAAAATAAACAATCATAAAAATAGAAACTAATGTTTAACAGCAGATTTAATATATTTATTTGGACATATATTTATTCATAGATTCTTAAGTCAATAATTAAAGTAAAGTTGGTCAGTAATTATAATCTTATACTAGGAATGCTTGGAATAACCTCTAATCTCCAAAAGGCAATGGAACACAAGACCAATTTTTGAAAAATCAGATTTTAAATGAGGTTGGCCACGACATGTCTAGATTTTGTTAAACTTGGCAAATAGTATCTTCCTGGGGAAAAATAATATGTATGACATAATTTTTTCGGGACATCCTCGGTTACCTGTAACGAGAATCGATATTTTAAAAAAAATTTGGGTAATTTGTCATGGCAATATTATAATCACACTTTTCACACTACTTGTGCTGAGACCATCTTTTGGATAAGAATTTGTTACTCATATTTTAAAAAAACTACTACAACAACACTTTCAATGGATATCTTTAATATGTTAAAGAATCATTTGAAAAATTTTTAATACTTTGTCAAAAAGCCAAAATTTCAATTTTTTGAAATTTAGAAAAAACTGAAAAATTACAACTTTTTTTGGAAGAGAAATAAAATACTAGCAGAACTTTCACAATGTATCACTTATTTCATCTGAAGGTACTCGTCACAAATATTGAAAACATTCAAAAACATTCATTGGCAAATAATCAAATGTTGACTATAACAAAATGAAAAATTATAAAATTGGCATTTTCCCAAAGAACATTTTTATGAACATTTCATATTACAAGATATATAAATATATATATATATTTTTTAATTAAAATTAAAAATGTAAGCTTAAAATCTGTAAAATCAATTAAACATTGTCAGTTGACCCATAAATAATATATTTCATATCTACAGGTGAGAATATGATCATGAAATTACACCCCCCAAACCCCCCCCCCTTCTCCCTTTAGCACTATACAAAAATAACAATGCTCTATGACTACTTCTTGAATTAATAAGACTGCATCATAATTTTAAATGACATGTTTTTTTTTAATTATATGAACATGATAAAAGATATTGCAAATAAAAATATTTTTTATATTTACTTGCTAAATGCTAGCACAAAAGGCTACAAAGTATTACATTGAAACAAGTATTTTGGCATGTCAAATAATTTTTATCCTAACTTCTATAAAATTTACCAACTACAGTGTATTTTAACTGGCAAACCATTTCATATCAATTTGAAGAAGCTCTAGAAGATAAAGAATAAGAGGAAGTGATTTGCAAACTTTCAATTAAGGAAAAATAACAAAAAGGAATTATGTATATTGAGACTATAAGTGTATTTTCAACAAGTACCTGCCTTATTTCTACAGGAAAAATGTTTACAGACAATGAATTATTCATGAAAGAAAACACTGTTGACTGTTGGAAAATTAATGTGAACATTAATTCAATTACTAAATTTTGGTCTAGATAATGCTAGTACGAATATTTTAATCTATTACAAATTATGTAATAAATATAAGTAAGGATTTCTAAAGGGAATACTCTTACTGCATAAAAATTCCCCCATAATGAGCCCTTTTGTGTGCTGTTTAGAGCTTCATTAAATAATGACCCCACAAGTGATTAGGAAATATGACTCCAGCCAGTAACTACAGTATCCAGTAATGGTTGCACTTGTGAATTAGTATGGAGACACATGAACATTCTCAGGCCAAAAGGGAAAAAAACCTTTTCTCCTGACCAAAAAAAGGGACATATAAAAGTTATTTTGAGAAAAAAAATTATTCCAAAACTCAATGAATGCAGAACATATAGAATATAATAACAAGAAGACAGTATGTTAACAGTTTAAAAGCAAGTTTGTTAATAAAGATTTATAAAGTAAAAGTTCCTGTACACTTGTATGTATTACTTCTGTAAAATTGTTGGTCAACTTAAATATTTTGGGAAAATAGCACACACACCCACCCAAAAAAAAAATGAAAATGTAAAAAAAAACTTTAGGGTTAGAGGGTTAAATGTAGGATAGATCAGGTGAAAGGAAACAAGACTATATATTTTTTGGCCTTTCCAATTTTCTCTTCAGGAAAATCACGCAAACAAGCCAGCTATAATTAAATGCTCCTCTTTTGGCAAACTAAATAATGGACACCTTGGTACTTTCAACGGAATAAATTCAATGCCATATATCCAAATTTCAAGACTTCACCATTGTTTTGAGATTTTGTGATATTCAACTCTGCACTGATTTCATGATACTTCATGGTATTGCATCTCCATTCATATACTCTATATAAGATGATTTTTTTTCTACCTGCAGAAGTAAATAAAATTTTCAATATCTTCAAATGAAGACAAATATCAAACTGAATTAAATATACACATAAATGTAAAGCACACCCTTAATCAAGAAAGATGTTTCAAGTTCATTATGACAGTTGTTCAAGTTATAACATGTTTTCTTTAATACATACATATATTATAAATGATTATGATGAATAAAAGAGAAATAAGCAGACCATATACTACCGGTAGTTAACGAACAGTGTTTTTTCTAACATTGAATTTAGAATTGATTTTTGAAACTGGTCACCTTGGAGAGAAATGCATCTAAGGGCTGTCCCAATTTTTTGAAATTGACTTTTCCAAAATTAAGTCCAAGGTTTCATTCAATACTGTTACAGCCATGATATACAAATTTTATAAAGTTTTTGTTCCCTATCTTCTTTTCATCCTCCTTGGTGAATCCTTTGATACAAAATAATGAATATAAACTAATTAAGTAAATATTCATGATAAAAAAGTATATATTTTTTTCAATAAAAAATCAATCAATATAATTATCTTTCTGTTAACATGATCAAAAGGAAAGTCATAATCATCCTAAATACAAAAAAAATCATATTATCCTTACACCACTTGCTGGCGGAGAGCTACAAATTTTTGTCCTTTGCTCGGCACTCAGGGCCATAGAGCAGTGAGGGATCTTTTTCGTGTCAGTGCACTATGGAAGAAGAATAGATATTGATCCTTGGAATTAATAGTCGCTCGCGTGGCGCAGTGGTTAGAGCATCTGCTCTAGAGTCCTGAAGTAAGGAGTTCATCCATACATCGGGGATTCGAATCCTACTGTGGGACTTGGAGACCAGTCCTTTAGATGAGACCTTTTCAACTTAGGATCAGTGTCGCAGTAGTTGCTGGCCCAAAAAAATCCCTCTATGCTCAATGACCCCGAGTGCTGAGTATAGGACAAAATTTACAGCTCCAAGTGGTGGGATTTCCATATGAGTGAAAAATTCTCAAGGGGGACTTTAACAATATACGATCAATCAATCAATCATAATTAATGAATTAATACTATCTAAAACAAAATATTTTAAAGCTAGGGTCTCATGCATCATTGTTTCATACACCAAAGATGTAAAGTTGTAAACTTTTTCAGTAAGACTAAAGAGAAATTTTTTTTTTTAAATGCTGAAAAGGGTAAAACTTCATAGTGTGATATGCAGATGTATGTATATATTTATATAATTTTTAGTGTATCAATGTATACCAGTATACCAGTTGAATACAAGTACATCATACAATGTAAGTTCATAACACCCCTCCTTTTCAATAACACTATATATCATTGTAACCAGTTACAAAAACAGTTTTATTAATCTTTTTAAACTGTTAAGTGAATGCTTTTCAAATGAAATGGACTAAAAAGTACAAGTTTTTAAAAAAACACACAACATTTGGGAGAATTTGTACCCCTAAAAAGATAAAGGGATATTGGAATCCATTGTTTTGTAAAAGTATATCATCTCATGCAAAGTGATCAATAATGGTGACTTTTGGACAATTGCAGGTAATTTTTCTGTACTTATCCTAAAAATAATAATAATTCAAAATATAACTTTCCCCTCTTTGCACTGAAAATGTGTATTTCATTTAGGAAATAATATTCCACACAAGGTAGTATATCCCATTTGGACTCAAACCTGCTGAAGGAGACCCCACCCCCACAAAAATGCCGTGCTTTAATTGCAAAAAAAAAAAATAAATATCATATCATACCAATTATAAAAATAATGGTTTTTCAAAAAGAATTTTTACACACCTGGAACAAGCCCCTGTGCACCAATATGCATTTTTTTAAAACATCAAAAAAATATGCTCATGGGGAAAAAGTGTGAAAAATAGTAAATCATGCTGGTTTGAACATCTAAAGCAAGCTCCTCTAAGTATACAGTGTTATGTAAAGAGATTGTGTTTGACCTAATGTATGTCTACATGGTCTGCCATCAAAACGTATTTTAACTTTTTGTTTCTTGTGAAATGTACCGGGGAGAGTCGGGGAAGAGGCCCCTTCAGGTGTCACAATTTTCAAAGCAGAGGAATATCGGGTTACATACATGGAAGCCAATAAAATGAGAGAAAAAAAGTATACATAATTAGCATTGTAATAGCTATAATTACCTCTTTTCTTCATTATGTATTATATCTTGGCCTTTTTTTCTTCTTCCACACTGCAAATCCTCGCCCGCTAGTATAAGTTTTTTCACCAAATCATTTACATGTATATACCATTACAATGTCTACATATTGTATCTCCAGGCGCTAGAGAGTAATCCAAGGGAAGTAATTGGAAAACAAAAAATGCTTCAAAATGCAGAAAAAAAGAATATTCACCTTCGAATTTCTTTTACACATATCATTTGCCCACCAATTTTTTAAATGTTTTAATATAATCAAATATTTACCTTTCATGTGTAATAGTTGCTTCATTTGTAAATGGCTGCATTTTTTTGTTTTAAATCTTGAGAAAATGAGCAAAATTAACCATATTTTTGATATTTTGCAATCCATAACATGGCCATTTACGAATGTGAAATTAAAATTGAACTGTAAACATTGTTGTTTGTATCTCTAGTATTGGATTAAAACAATAAACACAAATTTAGATACCTCTATTCATTTCTGGACTTGGTTTGTCACGAAAAGTACAGATTTTCAAGATTTATAAAAATGAGAAATTTTGTATCCCGTTTCCATGGCAACCAAGGTTATGATTAAAAAACTATTTATAGATTTTACAATCACTCACACATCTATATTAAATTATGATAGAAAAATCAAAATCTGTAACTATATGTGGCCAACTATTTTGATAATTACAGAGAATTGGTCTTAAAAAATGTTGAGACCATTAAAATAACTTATCACGTACAATACCAACCATACACAAACTTACAAAATAAATTCCCATTGACTGCTTTTTTGACTGCTAAAGCAGTCTATCAGCTGTCCTAGAGCAGTTGATGCTGTCTCAGAAAAACACTCCAAACAGTCCCAATGGGCAGGATTTATCAATTTAAAGGGCGGAGCTTACTAACAAATAAGATAACCAATATACGCAGGTAGGTTAAGGTTACAACCAAATATATTCTACTTGCCTATATGATATGACGTCATAATAAGCTATATGACGTGAAGTTTAGATATAACAATTTCTTATAATTGATATCTAAGATTGATTTGAGGTCGTAAAAATTAATCAAAATATGCAGAGGCATTGGTCTCTGTAGTTATCACATGGGTTAAATACCAAACCCTTGACGTCATAACTGTTGATCATGCAGTAGCAGAGTGAAAGTGAAACGTAACGAGAATTCATGTAAACAAACACAAGAAATCGGAGTTAAAGAAGTATTTAGAATGAATATCATCTGTGATTGATGTAGGAATAAAGCTAATGAAAAAAATATGGTTATATACTTCAACAGTTTCTTCGTAAAATTTAAGCAGGGAGGGTGTTTACTTGCCGATCAGCCTTTCCTCTGTCGTTCGTAACAAATAAGATGCAAAAGTTCAACACTACGCCGCACACTTTGAAACTAAATTTTTGCTTCTATTTAAAGTTCTTATTCTATTGTTTTTGAAAAGTGCTGCTAGAATCGTATGGTTAACGGGAATTAATGCATTTTTTTCGATGTTATGAACAAAATGTAAAAATGTTGGGAAGGTTTCGTCAGAAATTGTTAAATAATTATTTCTGTGGTAGGACAGTAGGATATTCTAGCAGCATTTTGCATGGTACAAAGATGTTGCTACCTAATTATTATTAAAAATTGAAATTAATTGTCCCTGGGGTAGTGTTGAACTTTTCACGTTTTCATTAAGGCATATTTTCTAATTATAGACGTCACGTGGTGACGTCGTGGTGAAGTGCTTCATGTAGTATAAGTCCCATTGAAGTGTATAGAATGCATTATTATAACAAAAGTTTTATGCTTGACTTTTCCGATTTATTAGTGTAACCTAATTATAAAAAAATCTTAATTCGCCGAATCTGGTCCACGTTCTGCCTTTACATACCCGCGTACTTTGAAACTATAAAGGCAGTTGAAGATGATAATATTATTGCCAAAGTTGTTTAATCGAAAATTTATTAAGTAAAAAAGTTGGTACGTTAATGAGCAATATTCATTTTTAATTTTAAGTTTATTTAATGTGTAAATTTTATGAATTATTAAATATGTATATGAATGAATCATGATGAAATAATAAATGGATATATTAAAAAAAGTAAAGAAGTATACAAGATAATCAAAATGGGTTTACTAGTCTACAGAACGACAGGTCTACATTTTGACAGATGTAACAGGTCTGCAGGTACACTTGTATGCAGGTCGCCAAGACTAGAGATCCACAGGTCAACAAGGCGACGGGTCTACTGATCGACAGGTTTTCATGTGGACAGGTTCACAAATTCGCAGGTTGATGGGTCTACATATCGACAGGTCTACATGTCTGCAGGTTAACAGATTGATAGGTCTACAGGTCGAGAGGTCTACAAGTCGACAGATTTACAGGATTAATCTCACTTAACCTCGAATTAATTCGAGGAAGAAGTCTCCAAAGTAAGAATAAAATCGGTTCTGTCCTTCAGAGAAAGAGTCTTTAAGGCAGTATGCAAGGCAGAGAACCCCTGTATGTCAATTAAATATTTGCAGCAGCATCTTAAAGAATCTTGTAATTGTCATCATTCATTTATTAAATAAAAATATAACATAAACTCTCAGGAAAATATTCACGGTCAGTTTGTTGTAACTATCGAATAACATAGAGCTTTTTCCCATATTTGATTTTGATCATTGATTTTGAATCTGATTTTTAGTTTGATTAATTGTGACATAATGATACTGTTATGACATCCAGAAACATAATGTTACATACAAATATGGAACACAATAGTGAAAACTCAAAGATTTGTTAGTACTAAAATGAAAACTAAGTTAATTGTTAAATTTTAATGACTTAAATTAAAATAAAATTAGATAGTTTTTGTTTTTCATTCAAAAAAGATAATTAGTATCTGTATATCTCTTTCATATTGTCTTTCTAGGAAGAATTTTGAAAAGTATATTTTCCTTAGAATTATTTGAAGTTAAAAAAAAATGATAATCTGTGATATCCCCATGTATGTATGTGGTGATGCAGATGTTTCCAAAATAAAGATGACAGTTATTAGTTTTAGTTGAATTACAGCATTTCGAAAGGTTTAGATTTCGAAAATTAGAATTATTTAAGAAAAGAAATGGAAAAGAGCTTTAATTATGAAGATTCGACCAAACGGCATTAACGAAGACATTTGGAACATCAAAGGATGCTTACCTTTATTGCCTGCCATAAGTATAAAAAAAATTATAGATTTTAAAGCAATTTCAATGATGACTCAACACTTGGACCACATGTTAGGGCGTTTCTAATGCAGAAACACTAATTTAGTTCCTGTGGTGATTGGGTAGAATGTGTAATTGATAATTTTACCAATACGATACATATTAACGGCGACTATATAACCTATAGACCCGTAGACCTGTCAACTTGTTGAACCTTAGACCTGTAGACCCGTAGACTTGTAGACCTGTAGACTTGATATACTTCCTTTAGATATAACAATGTATATTAAATACATGTATTCACGCTAGTCTGTAATTTTTTTATGTATTCATATATGAATATTTAAATTGAAAAAAAATGTTGTTATATGAATATAATAAAAATTAAAAAATAATACCAGTTCTGTGATTGTCAATTACTATTACAATTAAGAGGACTATTCACTCCTGTTACAATATAGATGAATTGGAAGAAAACACATATTCCTTTACTTTACCTAACTCGATATTTCTTTTCTTGGTAGTTCCAACAAATATTTACAGTTTTTCCGCGACAGTCATTTCTGAACTGTGAAGAAAATCACAGTACATGAATAGAAAAAAAAATAATAATTATTAAAAGAAGGAGACATTCATACCTATTAAGATGAATTTATTTAAAACAGTTGTGAGGTATATTAATTTTTCACCAGAATAAATCAATTTATTTTGTGTTATTCACCCATTCTCAATATAAGGGCTCAAATAATGTCCCCTCAATTTCATTTAAAAGAAATACCACTGATGTAACTTCTAAATCAACATTATAAGTAGTCATAGAACAATGAATAAGAATTCATATTATTCATCTGAAAAGGGATTTTAAGGAGTTCCAAATTCAAATATAGTAGCCTATTTGAAATGTACGTTACTGTCGCCGAAGCAAATATTATTCTGAATCCCCTCTGTGTAATATATAGTTTTGATTCTCAAGAAAAAAATTTCTAATAAGTTAAACCTTGTATCACATATATATTTCTTTTCATAACAATAAATATATTTTCTTTGTGATAAAAAATAATTTTTATTGTGCAATGTCTCTCTGTCACTTAATTCTATTTCAACCAATTTACAAGCAAACACAAAGATTATACACATGATAGTTTTGTTCTTCTTTATCTATTGATGGGCTAAATTTGAAATTTCAAAGGATTATTTACTCCTACTTAGATAATGTAACTTGAAATTGAACAATTTGAGCAACTTTTATAAATATGTTTACGGAATGAAAGACATTTGCAATCGTAGAGATAAGAAAGAAATGTACGTTACCTATATTCTTCCATTAAGAATATATATTAAGTTGAAAATATGAGACGACTCTGAATAAGCAACCCCCATCCTGTAAACTGGCAAAGACGTTTTGCTCAACACAATTAAAAATTATTTTTTACATGAAAAGTGATCACTTGAAATGTACGTGACTGAAATGTACGTTACCATGAAATTCGAATTAAGTGAATCCCGCGCGAATTTTCATGTATTCTCACTTTCACACACTCAATGTGTACACAAAGGAAAGTTTCAAAGGTTGGAGGTCGGCTAAATCCCAAAATTAATGAAAAGAAACGTTACTGCTGAGGAAAAAATATATTAAGGTCAATTATATGTAATATAATTTTGATACCTGGTATATATTTCTGAAAATACGAAACCTGTATGATGCATTTCTTTTGATATGCAAGTTTAATAGATCAATATATTCCGTGTCTAACGTACGTTTGTGGAAGAGAATTGATTTTTCAAGATTGAAATGTACGTTACGTATGGTAACGTACATTTTACGTATTTCTAACTGACATTTTTTTTAATTTAGTCATTGAATTGCGTTTACACGAGCGAAAAAAAAATTATCGTTACAATCCATTTGACAACTGGCCACATAAATCCACTCAAATGCACCCCCAATACTCATAAATGCTTTAGACTGTTACCACATGCTAGAAAATTTATTTCTAAGTCACAGTCTTGCATTCATCTTTGGCAACCTTTTTGCAGTTTGTTGAATTTTTAAAATGCGACTTTTCGTCAATATTAATTTAATTGTTGTTGATAATTTAAAACAAGGTATGCATATGCTTATAATTGGTAAAAAAAAAACAAAAAAAAAGAAAGAAGAAAAAAACAAAACAAATAAACCCAGAACACAAGACAGTCACGTACATTTCGAATACTTAAAGACACACAATACTCAGTTTTGTTTGAATCATTGCATTTTGGGTTATATTTTTGCAGATCTGCTGATAAGCAGGTATGTTTGTGTTTTGAAGAACGATGTTGCAACATACTAAATGAAATTGTTAACAAGACTGTTCACGGATATATTCGGAATATATTTATGTTAAGTTTCAATGGCCAAACACGAGAATTTGTTAGAACATAGCAAAATACGTCTGACTCTTATATTTTTTTGTCTGTACCCTTGCACACAGGTAGGAGTAACTAGGCTACGACCGGTGTAAATTTCAGCGAAACAGCACAAAAGAATGGTAATAAACTGAGATGGAGGGACTCCCCAATAATATATGAAATGAACGTTACCGAAGTGACGTGACACTCATGTAGTTGATGACAAATAACCTCGTTTGTTACATTATGATTTCTTATATTTCTGCTCTAAAACACCTCATTGAAATGATTATTATGTCAATAATTGCTATTTTTTCAATATTTTCTTATTACTAATTTAAATATTATTACAAGCTTGAAATGTACGTTACCTAATAATATTCTGAGACAATCGTGTCTTTGTAGTGGTGATTGTGACATATAACACAATGTGATTACAAAGAGAATCATTTTTGTAATAAACTGAAACAAAACTATGGATTTTTAGATAAATTTTAAGCTTTTTATTAAACAGAAATATATCTTGAAATGTACGTTACATTCACGTAGTTTTCTAAA
The DNA here is from genome assembly GCF_032062105.1 of Saccostrea cuccullata. Taxonomy (NCBI): domain Eukaryota; kingdom Metazoa; phylum Mollusca; class Bivalvia; order Ostreida; family Ostreidae; genus Saccostrea; species Saccostrea cuccullata. The sequence continues at coordinate 10,323 of NW_026926825.1, read as the reverse complement.
TCGACATGGATATATGTTAAAAAGACAGTAACTACAAAATAGATTTTTACTACATGTACATGTTAGGTTCCAGTATCTATAGAAAATGACAAGATTCCAAACTGATCGCTGTAAACAAAACAGAGAGAAGAATTCAAAGCATATATTTAAAAAATGTTTTTGTACATCTTGATCAAAAAGTAACCTTTGTTTTTTGAAAGGAAAAATCAAACGCACGTTCGTATGCCGAGGAAATATGTTGCTGACAGAGTTGGTAGGATGTTCCGGTGTTAAGATGAGATATTCCAATTGTGATTTTAATGACTACATTTTTTTTGACATATCTTTTTAGACATTGAAAAAAGAGTAACGTACATTTCAAGCTACATTTCTGAATAAAACCACCCTCTACTTAATCGTCTTGTCATTATTTGATGTATTATAATTTGATGTAAAAAATCTGGAAACAAAATCTACAGATACTTTCTTTCAAAGGTAATTGATAGAAAAATTATTATCTTGAACTTTATTTTTTAAAAATTCAGAGAGGCATTTGTGCCCTTATATTGAGAATGGGTGTGTTGATAAAGGAAACCATATTTTTAAATTAGAGAATTAAAACTTTAAAGATTAGAAGGTTAAGGTATTCCGATCCTCAGGGTTACAAAATTAGCATTTAAATATTTAATTGTACTCATAAAAGTATCTCTAAATCTACAAAGTTATTTAACTTATCCACAGTATTTTTTCAGTTTAAGTTTAAAGTTAATGTTATTATATAAGGAAAATTGTCAAATCTCCAATATTTTTTGCAGAAAAACCGAGTTGGAATATAAGCAATGCATTTTCTAATTGCAAATTGATCAACAAATGTATTCTAGGTTTAAAAAATCGATAAGTATTCAGGCATTCAGAGAAATTGCTATGATTTATCTAGTGTTTTTGTCCTCTATTTTCGTCATGTATTCTATAATACATAGTATAAAAGGCTTTTGCTATGTGAAGAGGTTGTTTTATTTTTGTATATATTACTTTAATTTTGTTCTAAAGGATTTCCATACATTTGAGATTGTTTGGTAAGGAGTATATATAAAGGGACCGGTTTGGTTAGTTGGGTGAGGGCTAGTCTGGTGTCCGGTAGTATGACCAGGCGGAGGTGAGCCACGTTTGCAGTTTCCCCGGCATGACTTTTACAAGTGGCGAATATTTTCGGTGAGATATAGCACCGTATGTAAACGGGTAGCCATATAACTTACCAGGAGGATTATTGAAGCGTGTTTGTGCAGTTCTAGCCGGTAAGAGTGTTAGGGTAATGTATATAGTTTGTTTGCTGGTATAAATTTCCGGTTTCAGTTGTATTTTAGGTTAGATTTTTGTAAATATAAATTAATTTCAGTGCGTAAGGGACTTGGAGAACAATTTACAGCTTATTGGACGTGCTGAGGGTCTATCCACGAACGCTAGAGGTTCGAGGCTTATTGAGGAGTGTTGTATGGAGGGCCACGTGCGTCATATCCAATGTCGACACTGTTAAGGGCGTGATAGGATAACCGGAGCGGGAGGCTTAGACCCGCGGTTAAGGACCTGCTATTTTTGGACCACGGAACTTGGTGTGACGTAAACGTACTTGTATGGCGAGAGCGCAGTGGTGCATTTTCTAGGACAACTGTCACTGTCCTCAATTTGTGAATTTTGAGTACTTTCAGTAGCAAATAGCAATACACATTTAAGTTTAAATACATATTTTATCCTTTTTGGAAGTCAATTGAGCTTTTTCTAAATATCAAATTTTAAAGGCAATAATTCGGTTAATTATTATTTGATTTAAGATCTGATTCTAATTGAAACAACTTTGTTATTATAATAGTAAATGTAAATATGTAAAGTATCAGATTTGGTTCTTATCTATTTCATTTCCGTTGTATGAGCTGGTATGTGAGAGTGAGTGAGTTTTATCGAATATATTTTTTTTTTAAATTGTGTTGATACTCTTATTTGTCATTTGAATTTATATTGTTTTCCTTCTCAACTCTACAAAAGTCAAAAAGAACTCATGACATGCTATCATTGCAGGACACCACAAATCCCTTCTTATTTCATATCAAATAAAATCTTATTTTTCTAAAGCTGTATTAATCAGGTCGGAGAGAATACTCGAAATCAGGCACTATATCCGTGAAATCGTGTATAATACCCGATATTGGGGTACCCTAACAAAAAATACTATAGTTAACTATAGTTAACTATAGTTAACTATAGTTTACTATAGTTAACTATAGTGATAACTTTGACACTTTGAAAACTTTGATTTACTATAGTGATAACTTTGAACTTTGAAAAACTTTGATGAAAACTTTGACACTTTTGAAAAATTTTAACGAAAACTTTGACACTTTTGAAAAACTTTGGCGAAAACTTTGACACTTTGAAAAACTTCAGCGAAAACTTTGACACTTTGAAAAACTTTGGCGAAAACTTTGACACTTTGAAAAACTTTGATGAAAACTTTGACACTTTGAAAAACTTTGTCGAAAACTTTGACACTTTGAAAAACTTTGGCGAAAACTTTGACACTTTGAAAAACTTTGACGAAAACTTTGACACTTTGAAAAACTTTGGCAAAAACTTTCACACCTTGAAAAACTTTATCGAAAACTTTGATACTTAAAAAAACTTTATTGAAAACTTTGATACTTTGAAAAACTTTATTGAAAACTTTGATACTTTGATAAACTTTAATCGAAAACTTGGATACTTAGAATAACTTTATCAAAAACTTGGATACTTCTAAAACCTTCATCAAAAACTTGGATGCATTAAAACTTTGAAAAAGTTTATTGAAAACTTTGACACTTTAAAAAACTTTATCGAAAACTTTGACACTTTGAAAAACATTATTATTTGATACTTTGTAAAACTTTAACTAAAACTTGGATACTTTGAAAAACTTTATCGAAAACTTTAACACTTTGAAAAACTTTGTCGAAAACTTGGATACATTAACACTTCTAAAAACTTTATAAAAAGAATTGACACTTTAAAATACTTTATCAAAAACTTTGAAAATTTAAAAAAAAATTATTGAAAACTTGGATACTTTAACACATCAAAAAACTTTATCAAAAACCTTGACACTTTAAAAAACTAAATCGCCAACAATGAAAATTTAAAAAATTTTATCGAAAACTTGGATGCTTTGAAAAACTTTATCGAAAAGTTTGAGTTTGATACTTTGAAAAACTTTATCTAAAACTTTGACACTTTGAAAAGCTTTGGCGAAAACTTTGACACTTTGAAAAACTTTGACGAAAACTTTGACACTTTTGAAAAAGTTTGGCGAAAACTTTGACACTTTGAAAAAGTTTGGCGAAAACTTTGACACTTTGAAAAACTTTGACGAAAACTTTGACACTTTGAAAAACTTCAGCGAAAACTTTGACACTTTGAAAAACTTTGGCGAAAACTTTGACACTTTGAAAAACTTTGACGAAAACTTTGACACTTTGAAAAACTTTGACGAAAACTTTGACTCTTTGAAAAACTTTGATGAAAACTTTGACACTTTGAAAAACTTTGGCGAAAACTTTGACACTTTGAAAAACTTTGGCGAAAACTTTGACACTTTGAAATACTTTGGTGAAAACTTTGACACTTTGAAAAACTTTGACGAAAACTTTGACACTTTGAAAAACTTTGACGAAAACTTTGACACTTTGAAAAACTTTGACGAAAACTTTGACACTTTGAAAAACTTTGACGAAAACTTTGACACTTTGAAAAACTTTGGAGAAAACTTTGATACTTTGAAAAACTTTTGCGAAAACTTTGACACTTTGAAAAACTTTGACGAAAACTTTGACACTTTGAAAAACTTTGATGAAAACTTTGACACTTTGAAAAACTTTGGCGAAAACTTTGACACTTTGAAAAACTTTGGCAAAAACTTTGACACTTTGAAAAACTTTGACGAAAACTTTGACACTTTTAAAAATTTTGATCGAAAACTTTGACACTTTCAAAAACTTTGACAAAAACTTCGACACTTTTAAAAACTTTGGCGAAAACTTTTGATACTTTGAAAACTTTGGTGAAAACTTGGACACTTTGAAAAACTTTGGTGAAAACTTTGACACTTTAAAAAACTTTGACAAAAACTTTGACACTTTTAAAAACTTTGACGAAAACTTTGACACTATGAAAAACTTTGGCGAAAACTTTGACACTTTGAAAAACTTTGACGAAAACTTTGACACTTTGATTTAATTTAGTTAACTATAGTAAACTATAGTTAACTATAGTTAACTATAGTATTTTTTGTTAGGGTATATATATCGATGAATCCGCGAAATCGGGTATTCCATGCAACTTTCTATAAAAACTAAAGAATATAGCAACGGCGCATTATGCCAGTTACTGTTACTTATACATCAGTATCTTGTGGATTTATTTTTATTAAACCTAATTTATTTGGTTGTCAAAAAAGTTTAAAATCACACGACAAACACTGCTGGGGTAACAAAGAGGACACTATGGCGTTATTATTTTCAATATAATTTCTAAAAACAAATAATTACAATTCGTTTGTCTTCATTTCCCAATAAAGTATAAGTTTAAAATCACACGACAAACACTGCTGAAATAAAGACATTGAATTTCTCAATATAGATCAAAGTACAGTCATATTCAAATATAAATTACATTTACAATCAAGTTTTCACATTTCTTATAGTATTAACGTTTATGAACATGTTAATGAACAAACTGAAATAACGGAGTGTTCAATTGCGCCTTGGAAACTCTTGCCTTACTTTTTGGGAATAAAATTCCTCATCGGACATTAAAATTTCATAAAAATTGTAGCCACTTCCTTTCTTTATTACGTGTACATGTATTATACTGCTTGATATACAAGGTAGATTTTACCTTCTGTTTTCTATTTTACGCATTTTTTTAATATCGCTGTATTAAAACCTCACTATAATATGCTATACAACGCACATTCTGAATGGTTCTAGACAATCACTATGTCACAGTTTTCTTTTAGTTATTTTTTGTGTGATACTTATTACTCATGGGAATAACTTTTCTAAACACATGTACTCATCTGTGACGAAAAAAAGTGTTAAAAAATAAACATGAAACTTAGGTAGTTGTAGTATCATATTGTGTTAGAAAATAACAGGGTCCGCCGTCATAAAACTTTGAGAATTCTCAAAAAAAAATTCTCAACTCAACTCTTGAGTATAACTCAGCTGAGAATTTGAAAAATAAGAAAGTTTAAGGTATTTTTTAAAGACTTTTTTGACGGCCGCTGAGTCTGAGAATTTTGGATTTGAGAAAATTCTCAGACTTGAGAGCATTCTCAGACTTAAGCATATTTTATAACACCGGACACAGGTTGTTTTTTGTTTACTTATATATTTTTATTTGATGAATAAATCTTCCTCAGTTAAAAATATATAATCGAGTTTAACCGACCGTGACATTCAAAGACATACAACAAAAAACTTTGCATTAACATTTAATTCAATGATTGCAAAAGGAGGTCTCTTAGACACATGCAGAACACAATCGAGGATGTTTTGTCAGAGGTGGTGAAGAAGCCTTTAGCCCGCCTACCCCCCCCCCCTTTTTTTTGAAGTCGCCATGAAATGGTTAAATATTGATGACTAACGAAATTATACGATCAACAGTTATGTTCTCTAATAAGCTGTATTCCTGAAACTATCATTGAATTCATATTCTGAAAATATGTATGAATGATAAAAAAAAAAAGATTTTCAAAAAAAAAAGAAGAGAAAGAGTCGTTTTTTAGCCGAAATTTTAATAATAATAAATAATTTAATAATAATAAATAAATTTGATTTTATGCACAAGATGAATGTGAAAGTAATTAATGACGCATAATTAGATACGATAGACAATCCCTTGTTTATATATTTTGTTGTATATTATTATATAGCTAATAAATAGTCTCTAACAAAAAACTACCAAAAATCTAGAGAATATTAACGTTCAATATCTTGGCGTTTTATTGAACGCTAACTTTGTATTACGAATATGAGTATGCCCGAAACATTCCGAATACGAGCGTTCAATATCGAAGGCCCCGTTGTAAACCAAAAAAGGCGTCTGGTCAAATTCTCAGAGCTTAATTAAAGAAAGAAAGTGGAATCGACGTAAGATTTTTTTATTTTTCACACTAAAATACAATTGTTTATTAAAATACAGTACGTATAAAAAAACCCATTTTAACCGAAATAAGCAAATCATATATATCGCTCGGTAGGGTCATCAGAATGACACGATATTGAACGCTAAAAGGACAGACGTTAATTTAAATACCAATACTAAAAAAAATCATTAATTTTATTTATTTTTAGTTGATATATTTATTATAAATTATGTGGAAATGTTTTAGCTATATAGTAAAGGAGTTATTGAACAGTATATTAGTGAATATTGGCACTCGTTGGCTGTTCGAATGCACCAGCCTGCGAGTGCATTTGAACAGCCAACGAGTGACAATATTCACCGATATAAGTTCAATAACCCTATATTATAAATGGTATTATATCTTGTGTGTGAAATGTGTTTCCGTATAATTTGATTTATTTACAATTTTTTCATGATTGTCTTGTTGATGTGGAATTATTATAAATCCCCGAATTCTGATACTTTACAATTCTGTTGTGTTGGGAATGAACATGAGGAAGATGCATATACGTTCAACATTATGAAAAATATAAATCAATTCGAACGCCTTTTTGTGTTCAGATCATGAAATATACTGAGCTCCACGGGAATTTGATGTCCTGAGCGCATTAATCTTGACGCCCAAATTCTTACTTGGCTAGTGATACCTTTAGAAAACATTTGTTTTTAGATGAAAGTTAACTCGGCAACATGCGCCATCCCATTGTTTAAGTTTTATGAGGTGATTACATCTCCTATACCCGATTTCGCGGATTCAAGGATACCATTATATCGGGTATTATACGCAATTTCACGGATAATACCTGATTTCGAGTATTCTCTCCGACCTGTTAATTGGTTTCCTTTTATAGGGTACAGATGTTAACTTTGATGAATCTTTTCTTAGACTTCCAAAAACCTTGAATTTGTTAACGATGAATAAAATGAAAATTGTTGCATGAAAAAATTTCATTTTCAAGCTTCATTTTGATGCATTTCAAATAAAATATTAATTTTCGGAGTTATCCTTCCTGGCTGAGGATCGGACATCCTTAAGGACTATGACCATAGAAGTTTTAAAATTTTATAGACATGCAGGAGCCGAACTATGGAATGAACTTCCTGAAACAATTAGAAATGCAACCACAATTAATCAGTTCAAAAGTCAAATGAACAATTGGAGATGAGATCCCTGTAAGTGTGGCTCCTGCAGATCTTAATCTTCATATTTTAATCGACAGCTTTTTGATCAATTTCTTTTCATTTTTTTTTATTTAGTTTTTTTATGCCCCCTTAAACGAAGTTTTGGGGGCATATAGTTTTTGTCGTGTCTGTCTGTCTGTCTCTCTGCCTGTCTGTCTGTTTGTACCTTTGTTTGTCTGTTTGTCCGCAAAAACTTTAACCTTGCCCAAGTGAAGCTATGACTTTCATATTTCACATGTGTATTTCTTGTGACAAGACCTTTCTTTGCGTACCACCAGATTTGACCTTTTGACCTTGACCTTGGAGTTTGACCCACTTTTACATGAAAATTTTCAAATTTTACTTTGGCCAAATCTTTTGAACAGTAGACACCAGGACATTTATACTTCACATGTGTAATGTTTGTTAAAGGACCTTTTACGGAATACTAACAACTTTGACCCTTTGACCTTGACCTTGTAGATTTTCGTACTTGTGAAGAAAACTTTAACCTTGGCCATAACTTTTGAACAGTTAGGAATAGGGCTTTCATCCTTCATATATGTAACCCTTGTGAGAAGACCCTTCATTGGATACCAAGAACTTTGACCATATGACCTTGTCCTTTGAGATTGACCTACTTTAAAAAGCAATCCTTGACTATAACTTTTTAAGAGTTAGGGCTAGTGCTTTCATACTTTACATATTTGATCCTTATGACAAGACCTTTCATTTGATACAAAAAAACTTTGACCTCTGACCTTGGAGTTTGACCTTCTTTAAAAAAAAATGAACGTTGACCATAATTTCTGAACGGTTAGGGCTAGGGCTTTCGTGGTCTACATAAGTATTTTATGTGGCAAGACTTTTCATTTTATACTAATTACATTGACCTTTTTACCTTGACCTTGGAGATTTTTGTACTTATTAAAAAACTTTAACATTAGCTTCCTTTCAAATTTCACAGTTGTTTTCCTGTGAGAATACCCTACTTTTGGTACCAATTAATTAAATTTGCATTTAAGAAAAACTTCATCTTTGCTATATTGCCATACGGGGACATCAGTGTTTTAAAAAACACATCTTGTTTTAGTGATAACATTATGTCGGTCAAAAGCTCTATAGAGCTTTTGTTAATTGTTGTAAAACTCCGACTTAAATAACATTTTCTGATCTGATCTGATATAATGAACCTTGCATAAAGGAAGACAGTGTTGAAACCTGCTTTGTCGGCAGGGACCAGCACATGCTGATCATGCATGTTACTAATCTTTATTCTTTTTCAGTTCTGGATAATTGAATACAGAAGGATAGATAGTTTTCATGGTGCTCCTCAATCTTTCAATACGCGACTTTAACAAGAATCTGATGCATTTAATTCATTCTGACAAGGTGTCAACGTATTTTTTTCATAACTGGCCCATCGTCTGGCATAAATTTCAACAGAATCCATAATATTGTGAAATTCCTACGCCAGTTGAAGGATCGGGGTTCCCTATATTAAGAACCTTTTAAAATAAGTGATCTAAGGTACTGATTATCAATTATATTTACGTCTGTAATAACGTTTCTAGCAGGACTACTGAGTATACTCATAGAAGAACATGAACACGATGGAGGATTTTGTTTTAGATACTAAATATACAGGCGATGTAAAGTAGTTTTTTTAAATTGAAAAGTTTGGAAGCAATGGTCGATGTATATTTGTAGGAACTATAAGGTGTAGTCTTTAACTTAAAATATGGTGGAAAAAAAGACTGGACTTTTTTGTGATTAAGAATATATTATTACTTATATTAACCGGATCAATTCCGGTGTTCCTGACTTACAATCATGTTGTATTTTTTCCAGAGACACAGAGATATTGATATTTTCAAAAATTTTGATAGGATGATAAATATATATGTAAATTAGGTTATACAAATACTTTATAGTACAACATTGCAGTTTCAGATGTACTCTATAAACCAACTTTTATTCTTGTACCTTGTCATCGCGAATAATTCTCGCTGCGAACCTGTCCTTAAATTATATGCGTTTACTAACAACAGATCCAAAAAGGCTTGTTCGCGAACATAAATTGTCGCGAACTAGTTCATCCCTATTAATTCGCGAAATAAAGTCGTCGCGAATAAAAGTTGGTTTACTGTATCTATTTTTCAATTATGACAAGATCAAAATTTCACTAGTTAATCATTGGTATCAAAATAATCATATGCATGTTATAAAGCGGATAATGAGAGAATGTGTTAAGGAAAAATTTAAATTCATATGATAAACTGTATTATTTATTCTTGAATTATGTAAACATAGTGAACCCAAGTCCCTTACCCTGGCAATAAGGCATTCTTCTATGACGTGATGGGATAATAAAAAATTGTAAAAAAAAAAAGTTTGTTTGTATTTTTTTCATTACATAAAAACATGACGTCGCGATGGGATAACAACCTTGTTAGGGAAAAAAGATTTTCCAATGCAAAAACCATCCTTCGTTGTTGATATGTAGCAAAACTAATCCGAAAGCATATTTTATCAATATTTCTTTTTAAATCTTGTGACTTAGTTTTATGTGACCAAAAACAAATTTCTTTACCGTATGAAAAAATCAACACTTCTTAAAGTAAATTAAATGATTTTAAAATGCGAAGTTAAAAATATAGTATTGAAATGGTTAGGACAACTAATGTATAATGTTCGTGTAGTATTACGAAAATATAGCGTGTAAGGTAAAAGCATAAGAACTACACTCCATGTATTCGTGTTTATCAAGAACATGTTTTTGAGTAATTGAAAAAGTTCTAAAATTCGATACATTTTTCAACTGTTTTTGAGTGTTTGGATAAATCTTCAGTCGGAACGTCATATTTATGCCCCATAATGAATATGGCCGGTGGTTATGGTGTTTGTCGTGTCCATCTTTGGTCCTTCCGTCCTTATGTCCTTCTTTCTGTCCTTTCATGAGCCGTT
>NW_026926824.1:0-27858 GCF_032062105.1 Saccostrea cuccullata | reverse complement strand
AAAATGAACTACTAGTATATTACCGGTGTTATAGAGTAGGATTTCCCCCATAGTCAGATTTCCCCCCGGAAATCATACTCTAGCCAAGTACTTGAATTAGCGGAAGTTTCTATCCGCCAAAAGCGCTAAAAAGAATACACAGCCAAATGTAATACGTTTACAGTAACTTTCAAAAGAAAAGTGAATATTCTTAAAATTGGGGAAAATTGTTGAAAAATAAAAAGGTCGTAATTCCTTTAAAAAATGGAAACAAAACTAAAATCAAACTTCAACTCTTCAAGATATACTAGTACTCCTATACCAAAAATCAGCTCAATATCATCAAGCATTTAGAAAATAATGCGGAAAACCACACAGACAAACAGAAGGACAGCTGGACAGACAGACGCAGATAAAACCTATTGTCCTCTCCAGTTTCATAAGTTTATTTGATTTTTTTAAAAAAATGGGTTTGACGGATTTAAAATTTTCGTGTTCATTTTTCATATACGTATGTTCAATACATCTGGTCACCATTTTGAAGAAGGGACACTTGTAGCAATGTGCCAATCATTCCTTCTCAAGAATAAGTAGAGCAACTGTATTTCAGGGGGGAGGATTTGCTCTTGGGGAAATTGCACTCTATAACTACTACACAGAGTAGGATTTCCCCCCCCCCGCAAAATTGACTCCGGTGTGAGATTTTCTGGGGGGGGGATCCTACTCTAGAACTAGATTTCTTGGGGGGAAATTATACTCTAGAGCCAGTTTTTCCGGGGGAAAAGATTTTAGTGGGAAAGCCCACTCTACAAGACCGGTAATCAAGTTGATACTTTGGAAAACAAACTAAATGGACAAAATCTTATTTTGAAAGGGTAGGGGGATAAAGAAAAAGATATTTTTATCAAACATAATATGCTGATATGTATTAGTGAGAGCTATTCAACTGCATCAAAAACTTCACCTTGCACATTCCTGTGACCTTGACCTCCCTCCTCTTCAATTTGTATTTTGCTTAGTTTTAAAGAAATAATTTAAAACATTTTTAGTTCACCTAAGTTGAAGGCTCAAGTGAGCTTTTCTGATCAAAATTTGTCCGTTGCCTGTCATTGTCGTCGTCGTTGGCGTTGTTGTCGGCGTTTGCGTCGTTGTTGTCGTTAACTTTTCCCATTTTTATCTTCTTCTCAAGAACCACTAGTCCAATTTTAACCAAACTTGCCACAAAGTATCCTTAGGTAAAGGGGATTCAAATTTGTTCAAATCAAGGGCCACGCTTTCTTACAAGGGGAGATAATAGTGAATTTGTGAAAAATTAATGGCATCCTATGAAAATCTTCTCAAGAACCACCGAGCCAGGAAAGATGAAACTCATGTGGAATCATCCTCAGGATGTGTAGATTCAAGTTTGTTCAAATCATGACCCCTGGGGGTAGGATGGGCCAAAATGGCCGATCAAAGTTTTACATAGGAATATATAGAGACATTTTTTAAAATCTTCTTCTCAAGTACTTCAAAGCCATTAATAGTGATATTTATATGGAAACATCCTTAGGTAGTGTAGATTCATGTTTGTTCAAATCAATCCCCCGGGGATAGGGGGGTGATCCCAAAAGATGATTAGGCTACTATGTAAAATGTAAGAGGAGTTCAGGGAAGACGGGGCTTCTTGCATAAAAAACGTCATTTTTCGACCCCCATTTGATCCCCCGGGGCAAAATGAAAATTCCGAGACCTTACTGCACATCTGCATGACACCACCAACCATCTCCCAAAAGATGATTAGGGTACTGTGTAAAATGTAGGAAGAGTTCAGGGAAGAAAAATATGACGGACGGACGAACATGAGTAACAACAATATACAGTACCCGAACTTTCTTTCGAAAGGGTATAATCAAAGGTTAATAAGTCCGATTTTGTTTTAATTTTATTTTTTTTAAAGATAAGATTGAAACAAACACTTTTTTCTAATTGATTTTGATAAAAAAAAAAGTTTAGGAAAACGAACTAGATGTTTTGAAATAAAGATAGCATTGCACTGCAACGCATCTCATTGTAATTGCCTAACGTACTGTCTACTTAAAACATACTTGATCTATTTTGATTAAGTAACACATTAAAAGAAATATTACTTTTCCTGTGTGACAAATGAGTGAACAGTTTAAAATTCAATCAAACAGCGCCAAATTACTCTGTAGCACAATCAAAGGCACTTTTCTGTACTGCTTAGCCAGTTAGCAGTACTTGTTTAGTGAGAGAAACTCACAATACATGTAAGACCAAACTGAACATTGCTAATAAGTAAGTGACTCTCTAGTCTTATATACTGTAAATCACTATTTATTCGCGAGAACTTTATTTTCGCGTAATTACGTGAGAAAATATGCTCGCGAAAATTTCATTCTTGCATTTAATAATATGCCTTAAGATTATACAGAGGAATGACCACAATTCGTGAAAATTTTGTCTCGCATATAAAGAGTCAATTACTATCTACTTGATCTATTTTGATTATGTAAGAAATATTCTTTTTCCTGTCTGAGCGAAAATAAGGTGTCGCACAAATTAAGTGATCTACAGTAGTATACTAGCCTGATATTCGTTAGTTTTGCCTGAACATTTGCATAATCGTTTTGTCTACGTTGTTCAAAGGGGCATAATTTGATTATCGAACTTTATAAGAAACTTACATTATGCAAATTTTACAACTTGGAATCAGCCGCGAAAGAAAATTGTATATAAAGGGTAACTTTGAACGGTGGATGGTGGGGAATGTTTCTAAAGCATTGACTGGTAAAATATTTGAGCTAATTGTAATGCAAGTATAACTGCACCATACTGCACTCTCCTGCAATGCAGTGTAACACATTGTGGTGCTTAGCAAGTTATCCAATCAAAATAAACTTAGTCAATTTGTTGTAATAGAATGAAATATATGATTATAAACCTTCTTTTATTTAGTGTTTTGAAAAGAAATTAAGAAGAGACTGAATGAAATATTGCATGTTACGTATTGATAATTCTTTTTTTATCGAACGTATAGTTTGGGTATACGCAAAGAAAAAAAAACCCTTAAATTTTCTTTTCAATACGTGCATTCAAAATCAATTTAAAAAACTGGATGAAATAATTATTTACTTTAATAAGTATGTGACTGTTCTCTTTCATACAAATCCCAATGAACACTCCATTTAACACATGCATGTGTGTGGGAAGACTCCTTCGATAAAGCTACGTATTGATAATTTGATATCGAATGACTAGTTTCTGTATGCGCCAAAAAAATTCCTTAAATTTCCTTTTCAGTTAGTGCTTTTAATCTTTTTAAAACAAACTGGATGAAATATTTTATTAACTTTTACGTAATTTGAAAATATGCAACTGTTCTCCTTCATTCAAATCTCAATTAACTCTCCAGCATGTATGTGTGTGTCGAAGGACTTTTTTTCGACAAACCTACGTATTGATAATTTTTTCGTCCAGCGACTAGTTTGGGTAAGCAAAAAATATACTGAAGAAATGAAACACTTATGTGACTGTTGAGTCATTCAATTTTTATTTGCACGCATATTAATGCTTCTTATCTTGATAAAAATTTAACTCTACGTATATTGCACTGTACAAATTGTAATGTCAATCAAAGGTTATTAAGTCCGATTTTGTTTTAATTTTATGTTTTTTAAAGATAAGGTTGAAACAAACACTTTTTCAAATTGATTTTTAAAAAAAAGTTTTGGAAAACTAACTAGATGTTCTAAAATAAAGATAGCATTGCGCTGCAGCGCATCTCATTGTAATTTCTTAATGTACTGTCTACTTAAAACATACTTGATCTATTTTGATTAAGTAAAACATTAAAAGAAATATTACTTTTCCTGTGTGACAGATGAGTGAACAGTTTAAAATTCAATCAAACAAAGCGCCAAATTACTCTGTAGCACAATCAAAGGCACTTTTCTGTACTGCTCAGCCAGTTAGCAGTACTTGTTTAGTGAGAGAAACTCACAATATACATGTAAGACCAAACTGAACATTGCTATTAAGTGAGTGACTCTCTGGTATTATATAGTATACAAGCCTGTCATTCGTTAGTTTTGCCTGAACATTTGCATAATCGTTTTGTCTACGTTGTTCGAAGGGGCATAATTTGATTATCGAACTTTGTAAGAAACTTACATTATGCAAATTTTGCAACGTGGAATCAGCCGCAAGAGAAAATTGTATATAAAGGGTAACATTGGAGGGTGGATGGTGGGGATTGTTTCTAAAGTATTGACTAGTAAAATATTTGTGCTTATTGAAATGCAAGTATAACTGAACCATTACTGCTCTCTGCTGCAATGCTGTGTAACACATTGTGGTGCTTAGCAAGTTATCCAATCAAAATAAACTTAGTCAATTTGTTGTAATAGAATGAAATATATGATTATAAATCTTCTTTTATTTAGTGTTTTGAAAAGAAATTAAGAAGAGACTGAATGAAATATTGCATGTTACGTATTGATAATTCTTTTTTTTTTATCGAACGTATAGTTTGGGTATACGCAAAAATAAAATCCCCTAAATTTTCTTTTCAATTTGTGCATTCAAAATCAATTTAAAAAAAACTGGATGAAATAATTATTTACTTTAATAAGTATGTGACTGTTCTCTTTCATACAAATCCCAATTAACACTCCAACACATACATATATGTGGGAAACTCCTTCGATAAAGCTACTTATTGATAATTTTTTATCAAACGACTAGTTTGGGTATGCACAAAAAAAATCCTTTAGATTTTGACCTTTTGAATTAGTGCTTTCAATTTTTTTTTTAAAACAAAGTGGATGAAATATTTTATTAACTTTTACGTAATTTTAAAATATGTGACTGTTCTCTTTCATACAAATCTGAATTAATTCTCCAGCACTTATGTGTGTGTCGAAGGACTTTTTTTCGACAAATCTACGTATTGATAATTTTTTCATCCAGCGACTAGTTTGGGTAAGCAAAAAATATACTGAAGAAATGAAACACTTATGTGACTGTTGAGTCATTCAATTTTTATTTGCACGCATATTAATGCTACTTATCTTGATAAAAATTTAACTCTACGTATATTGCACTGTACAAATTGTAATGTCAATCAAAGGTTATTAAGTCCGATTTTGTTTTAATTTTATGTTTTTTAAAGATAAGGTTGAAACAAACACTTTTTCAAATTGATTTTTAAAAAAAAGTTTAGGAAAACAAACTAGATGTTCTAAAATAAAAATAGCATTGCACTGCAACGCATCTCATTGTAATTTCCTAACATACTGTCTACTTAAAACACACTTGATCTATTTTGATTAAGTAACACATTAGAAGAAATATTACTTTTCCTGTGTGACAGATGAGTGAACAGTTTAAAATTCAATCAAACAAAGCGCCAAATTACTCTGTAGCACAATCAAAGGCACTTTTCTGTACTGTTCAGCCAGTTAGCAGTACTTGTTTAGTGAGAGAAACTCACAATATACATGTAAGACCAAACTGAACATTGCTATTAAATGAGTGACTCTCTGGTATTATATAGTATACAAGCCTGTTATTGGTTAGTTTTGCCTGAACATTTGCATAATCGTTTTGTCTACGTTGTTCAAAGGGGCATAAGTTGATTATCGAACTTTGTAAGAAACTTATATTATGCAAATTTTGCAACTTAGAATCAGCCGCAAGAGAAAATTGTATATAAAGGGTAACTTTGGAGGGTGGATGGTGGGGAATGTTTCTAAAGCATTGACTAGTTAAATATTTGTGCTTATTGAAATGCAAGTATAACTGCACCATACTGCACTCTGCTGCAATGCAGTGTAACACATTGTGGTGCTTAGCAAGTTATCCAATCAAAATAAACTTAGTCATTTGTTGTAATAGAATTAAATATATGATTATAAACCTTCTTTTATTAAGTGCTTGAAAAGAAATTAAGAACAGACTAAATGAAATATTTCATGTTACGTATTGATTATTTTCTTTTATCGAACGACTAGTTTGGGTATAAGCAAAATAAAATCCTTAATTTTTTTTTCAATTTGTTCCTTCAATATCTTTAGAAAAAAAAAATGGATGAAATATTTATTTACTTTAATAAGTATGTGACTGTTTTCTTTCATACAAATCCCAATTAACACTTCAACACATACATATATGTGGGAAAACTCCTTCGATAAAGCTACTTATTGATAATTTTTTATCGAACGACTAGTTTCTGTATGCACAAAAAAATTCCTTAAATTTCCTTTTCAATTAGTGCTTTGAATCTTTTTTTAAAACAAACTGGATGAAATATTTTTTGAACTTTTACGTAATTTTAAACTATGCGACTGTTCTCTTTCATACAAATCTCAATTAACTCTCCAGCACTTATGTGTATGTCGGAGGACTTTTTCGACAAACCTACGTATTGATAATTTTTTCATCCAGCGACTAGTTTGGGTAAGCAAAAAATATACTGAAGAAATGAAACACTTATGTGACCGTTGAGTCATTTAATTTTTATTTGCTCATATATTAATGCTTTTTATCTGCATAAGAATTTATCTACACTTATATTGCACTGTACAAATTGTAATGCCAACCAAAGGTTAATAAGTCCGATTTTTATTTTTTTTTTTAAATTAAAGATAAGGTTGAAATAAACACTTTTTCAAATTGATTTTTAAAAAAAAGTTTTGGAAAACTAACTAGATGTTCTAAAATAAAGATAGCATTGCGCTGCAGCGCATCTCATTGTAATTTCTTAATGTACTGTCTACTTAAAACATACTTGATCTAATTTAATTATGTAAAACATTAAAAGAAATATTACATTTACTGTCTGACAGATGAGTGAACAGTTTAAAATTCAATCAATCAAAGCGCCAAATTACTCTGTAGCACAATCAAAGGCGCTTTTCTGTACTGTTAGCCAGTTAGCAGTACTTGTTTAGTGAGATCAACTCACAATATCTGTAAGACCAAACTTAACATTGCTGATGAGTGTGTGACTCCCTAGTCTTATATAGTATACAAGCCTGTTATTCGTTAGTTTTGCCTGAACATTTGCATAATCGTTTTGTCTACGTTGTTCAAAGGGGCATAATTTGATTATCGAACTTTGTAAGAAACTTACATTATGCAAATTTTGCAACTTAGAATCAGCCGCAAGAGAAAATTGTATATAAAGGGTAACTTTGGAGGGTGGATGGTGGGGAATGTTTCTAAAGCATTGTGTGCTTATTGAAATGCAAGCATAACTGCACCATACTGCTCTCTGCTGCAATGCAGTGTAACACATTGTGGTGCCTAGCAAGTTATTCAATTAAAATAAACTTAGTCAATTTGTTGTAATAAAATTAAATACATGATTATAAATCTTCTTTTATTTAGTGGTTTGAAAAGAAATTAAGAACAGACTGAATGAAATATTTCATGTTACGGATTGATAATTTTTTTTTTTTTATCGAACGACTAGTTTGGGTATAAGCAAAAATAAAATCCTTAAATTTTCTTTTCAATTTGTGCCTTCAATATCTTTAAAAAAAATGGATGAAATATTTATTTACTTTAATAAGTATGTGACTGTTTTCTTTCATACAAATCCCAATTAACACTTCAACACATACATATATGTGGGAAAACTCCTTCGATAAAGCTACTTATTGATAATTTTTTATCGAACGACTAGTTTGGGTATGCACAAAAAAAATCCTTTAAATTTTGACCTTTTGAATTAATGCTTTCAATCTTTTTTTTTTACAACAAAGTGGATGAAATATTTTATTAACTTTTACGTAATTTTAAAATATGCCACTGTTCTCTTTCATACAAATCTCAATTAACGCTCCAGCACTTATGTGTGTGTCGGAAGACTTTTTCGACAAACCTACGTATTGATAAATTTTTCATCCAGTGACTAGTTTGGGTAAGCAAAAAGTATTCCGAAGAAATGAAACACCTATGTGACTGTTGAGTCATTTACTTTTTAATTGCATGCATATTAATGCTTCTTATCTTAATAAAAATCTGCCTACACTTATATTGCACTGTACAAATTGTAATGTCAATCAAAGGTTAATAAGTCCGATTTTGTTTAAATTTTTTTTATAATTAAAGATAAGGTTGGAACAAACACTTTTTCAAATTGATTTTAAAAAAAGTTCTGGAAAACGAACTAGATGTTCTTAAATAAAGATAGCATTACACTGCAATGAATCTCATTGTAATTTCTTAATGTACTGTCTACTTAAATACTTGATCTATTTTGATTATGTAAAACATTAAGAGAAATATTACTTTTCCTGTCTGACAGATGAGTGAACAGTTTAAAATTCAATCAATCAAAACGCCAAATTACTCTGTAGCACAATCAAAGGCGCTTTTCTGTACTGTTAGCCAGTTAGCAGTACTCGTTTAGTGAGAGAAACTCACAATACATGTAAGACCAAACTTAATATTGCTAATGAATGAGTGACTCTCTGGTATTATATAGTATACAAGCCTGTCATTCGTTAGTTTTGCCTGAACATTTGCATAATCGTTTTGTCTACGTTGTTCAAAGGGGCATAATTTGATTATCGAACTTTGTAAGAAACTTACATTATGCAAATTTTGCAACTTAGAATCAGCCGCAAGAGAAAATTGTATATAAAGGGTAACTTTGGAGGGTGGATGGTGGGGAATGTTTCTAAAGCATTGACTAGTAAAATATCTGTGCTTATTGAAATGCAAGCATAACTGCACCATACTGCTCTCTGCTGCAATGCAGTGTAACACATTGTGGTGCTTAGCAAGTTATCCAATCAAAATAAACTTAGTCAATTTTTATTTAGTGGTTTGAAAAGAAATTAAGAACAGACTGAATGAAATATTTCATGTTACGGATTGATAATTTTTTTTTTTTTTATTGAACGACTAGTTTGGGTATAAGCAAAAATAAAATCCTTAAATTTTCTTTTCAATTTGTGCCTTCAATATCTTTTAAAAAAAACTGAATGAAATATTTATTTACTTTAATAAGTATGTGACTGTTTTCTTTCATACAAATCCCAATTAACACTTCAACACATACATATATGTGGGAAAACTCCTTCGATAAAGCTACTTATTGATAATTTTTTATCGAACGACTAGTTTGGGTATGCACAAAAAAAATCCTTTAAATTTTGACCTTTTGAATTAATGCTTTCAATTTTTTTTTTTAAACAAAGTGGATGAAATATTTTATTAACTTTTACGTAATTTTAAAATATGTGACTGTTCTCTTTCATACAAATCTCAATTAACGCTCCAGCACTTATGTGTGTGTCGGAAGACTTTTTCGACAAACCTACGTATTGATAATTTTTTCATCCAGCGACTAGTTTGGGTAAGCAAAAAATATTCCGAAGAAATGAAACACCTAGTATGTGACTGTTGAGTCATTTACTTTTTATTCGCACGCATATTAATGCTTCTTATCTTAATAAAAATTTACTTACACTTATATTGCACTGTACAAATTGTAATGTCAACCAAAGGTTAATAAGTCCGATTTTTTTTGTTTTAATTTTTTGAAAATTAAAGATAAGGTTGAAAGAAACACTTTTTCAAATTGATTTATTTTTTAAAAAAAAGAAACTTTAAGAACACGAACTATATGTTCTAAAATAAAAATAGCACTGCACTGCAACGCATCTCATTGTAATTTCTTAATGTACAGTCTACTTAAATACTTGATCTATTTTGATTATGTAAAACATTAAGAGAAATATTACTTTTCCTGTCTGACAGATGAGTGAACAGTTTAAAATTCAATCAATCAAAGCGCCAAATTACTCTGTAGCACAATCAAAGGCGCTTTTCTGTACTGTTAGCCAGTTAGCAGTACTCGTTTAGTGAGAGAAACTCACAATACATGTAAGACCAAACTTAATATTGCTAATGAATGAGTGACTCTCTGGTATTATATAGTATACAAGCCTGTTATTCGTTAGTTTTGCCTGAACATTTGCATAATCGTTTTGTCTACGTTGTTCAAAGGGGCATAATTTGATTATCGAACTTTGTAAGAAACTTACATTATGCAAATTTTGCAACTTAGAATCAGCCGCAAGAGAAAATTGTATATAAAGGGTAACTTTGGAGGGTGGATGGTGGGGAATGTTTCTAAAGCATTGACTAGTAAAATATCTGTGCTTATTGAAATGCAAGCATAACTGCACCATACTGCTCTCTGCTGCAATGCAGTGTAACACATTGTGGTGCCTAGCAAGTTATCCAATCAAAATAAACTTAGTCAATTTGTTGTAATAAAATTAAATACATGATTATAAATCTTCTTTTATTTAGTGGTTTGAAAAGAAATTAAGAACAGACTGAATGAAATATTTCATGTTACGGATTGATAATTTTTTTTTTTTTATCGAACGACTAGTTTGGGTATAAGCAAAAATAAAATCCTTAAATTTTCTTTTCAATTTGTGCCTTCAATATCTTTTAAAAAAAACTGAATGAAATATTTATTTACTTTAATAAGTATGTGACTGTTTTCTTTCATACAAATCCCAATTAACACTTCAACACATACATATATGTGGGAAAACTCCTTCGATAAAGCTACTTATTGATAATTTTTTATCGAACGACTAGTTTGGGTATGCACAAAAAAAATCCTTAAATTTCGACCTTTTGAATTAGTGCTTTGAATCTTTTTTTTTTTACAACAAAGTGGATGAAATATTTTATTAACTTTTACGTAATTTTAAAATATGCCACTGTTCTCTTTCATACAAATCTCAATTAACGCTCCAGCACTTATGTGTGTGTCGGAAGACTTTTTCGACAAACCTACGTATTGATAATTTTTTCATCCAGCGACTAGTTTGGGTAAGCAAAAAATATTCCGAAGAAATGAAACACCTAGTATGTGACTGTTGAGTCATTTACTTTTTATTTGCACGCATATTAATGCTTCTTATCTTAATAAAAATTTACTTACACTTATATTGCACTGTACAAATTGTAATGTCAACCAAACGTTAATAAGTCCGATTTTGTTTTAATTTTTTTTTTTAAAGATAAGGTTGAAACAAACACTTTTTCAAATTGATTTTTTAAAAAAAAAAACTTTAAGAAACGAACTATAATGTTCTAAAATAAAAATAGCACTGCACTGCAACGCATCTCATTGTAATTTCTTAATGTACTGTCTACTTAAATACTTGATCTATTTTGATTATGTAAAACATTAAGAGAAATATTACTTTTCCTGTCTGACAGATGAGTGAACAGTTTAAAATTCAATCAATCAAAGCGCCAAATTACTCTGTAGCACAATCAAAGGCGCTTTTCTGTACTGTTAGCCAGTTAGCAGTACTCGTTTAGTGAGAGAAACTCACACTACATGTAAGACCAAACTTTACATTGCTAATAAATGAGTGACTCTCTGGTATTATATAGTATACAAGCCTGTTATTCGTTAGTTTTGCCTGAACATTTGCATAATCGTTTTGTCTACGTTGTTCAAAGGGGCATAATTTGATTATCGAACTTTGTAAGAAACTTACATTATGCAAATTTTGCAACTTAGAATCAGCCGCAAGAGAAAATTGTATATAAAGGGTAACTTTGGAGGGTGGATGGTGGGGAATGTTTCTAAAGCATTGACTAGTAAAATATCTGTGCTTATTGAAATGCAAGCATAACTGCACCATACTGCTCTCTGCTGCAATGCAGTGTAACACATTGTGGTGCTTAGCAAGTTATCCAATCAAAATAAACTTAATCAGTTTGTTGTAATAAAATTAAATACATGATTATAAATCTTCTTTTATTTAGTGGTTTGAAAAGAAATCAAGAACAGACTGAATGAAATATTTCATGCTACGTATTGATTATTTTCTTTTATCGAACGACTAGTTTGGGTATAAGCAAAAATAAAATCCTTAAATTTTCTTTTCAATTTGTGCCTTCAATATCTTTTAAAAAAAACTGAATGAAATATTTATTTACTTTAATAAGTATGTGACTGTTTTCTTTCATGCAAATCCCAATTAACACTTCAACACATACATATATGTGGGAAAACTCCTTCGATAAAGCTACTTATTGATAATTTTTTATCGAACGACTAGTTTGGGTATGCACAAAAAAAATCCTTAAATTTCGACCTTTTGAATTAGTGCTTTGAATCTTTTTTTTTTTACAACAAAGTGGATGAAATATTTTATTAACTTTTACGTAATTTTAAAATATGCCACTGTTCTCTTTCATACAAATCTCAATTAACGCTCCAGCACTTATGTGTGTGTCGGAAGACTTTTTCGACAAACCTACGTATTGATAATTTTTTCATCCAGCGACTAGTTTGGGTAAGCAAAAAATATTCCGAAGAAATGAAACACCTAGTATGTGACTGTTGAGTCATTTACTTTTTATTCGCACGCATATTAATGCTTCTTATCTTAATAAAAATTTACTTACACTTATATTGCACTGTACAAATTGTAATGTCAACCAAACGTTAATAAGTCCGATTTTTTTTTTTTTTTTTTTTTTTTTAATTAAAGATAAGGTTGAAAAAAAAAATTTTTAAAATTTATTTATTTAAAAAAAAAAAACTTTAAGAACACGAACTATAATGTTCTAAAATAAAAATAGCACTGCACTGCAACGCATCTCATTGTAATTTCTTAATGTACTGTCTACTTAAATACTTGATCTATTTTGATTATGTAAAACATTAAGAGAAATATTACTTTTCCTGTCTGACAGATGAGTGAACAGTTTAAAATTCAATCAATCAAAACGCCAAATTACTCTGTAGCACAATCAAAGGCGCTTTTCTGTACTGTTAGACAGTTAGCAGTACTCATTTAGTGAGAGAAACTCACACTACATGTAAGACCAAACTTTACATTGCTAATAAATGAGTGACTCTCTGGTATTATATAGTATACAAGCCTGTTATTCGTTAGTTTTGCCTGAACATTTGCATAATCGTTTTGTCTACGTTGTTCAAAGGGGCATAATTTGATTATCGAACTTTGTAAGAAACTTACATTATGCAAATTTTGCAACTTAGAATCAG
This sequence comes from Saccostrea cuccullata, assembly GCF_032062105.1. Taxonomy (NCBI): domain Eukaryota; kingdom Metazoa; phylum Mollusca; class Bivalvia; order Ostreida; family Ostreidae; genus Saccostrea; species Saccostrea cuccullata. The sequence goes on along the minus strand of NW_026926824.1, from coordinate 14,807 downwards.
CCGCAAGAGAAAATTGTATATAAAGGGTAACTTTGGAGGGTGGATGGTGGGGAATGGTTCTAAAGCATTGAATAGTAAGATCTATGTGCTTATTGAAATGTAAGTATAACTGCACCATACTGCACTCTGCTGCAATGTAGTTTGACACATTGTGGTGCTTAATAAGTTATCCAATCAAAATAAACTTAATCAGTTTGTTGTAATAAAATTAAATACATGATTATAAATCTTCTTTTATTTAGTGGTTTGAAAAGAAATTAAGAACAGACTGAATGAAATATTTCATGTTACGGATTGATAATTTTTTTTTTTTTTTATTGAACGACTAGTTTGGGTATAAGCAAAAATAAAATCCTTAAATTTTCTTTTCAATTTGTGCCTTCAATATCTTTTAAAAAAAACTGAATGAAATATTTATTTACTTTAATAAGTATGTGACTGTTTTCTTTCATGCAAATCCCAATTAACACTTCAACACATACATATATGTGGGAAAACTCCTTCGATAAAGCTACTTATTGATAATTTTTTATCGAACGACTAGTTTGGGTATGCACAAAAAAAATCCTTAAATTTCGACCTTTTGAATTAGTGCTTTGAATCTTTTTTTTTTTACAACAAAGTGGATGAAATATTTTATTAACTTTTACGTAATTTTAAAATATGCCACTGTTCTCTTTCATACAAATCTCAATTAACGCTCCAGCACTTATGTGTGTGTCGGAAGACTTTTTCGACAAACCTACGTATTGATAATTTTTTCATCCAGCGACTAGTTTGGGTAAGCAAAAAATATTCCGAAGAAATGAAACACCTAGTATGTGACTGTTGAGTCATTTACTTTTATTCGCACGCATATTAATGCTTCTTATCTTAATAAAAATTTACTTACACTTATATTGCACTGTACAAATTGTAATGTCAACCAAACGTTAATAAGTCCGATTTTTTTTTTTTTTATTTTTTTAAAATTAAAGATATAAGGTTGAAACAAACACTATTTCAAATTGATTTATTTAAAAAAAACAAACTTTAAGAACACGAACTATAATGTTCTAAAATAAAAATAGCACTGCACTGCAACGCATCTCATTGTAATTTCTTAATGTACTGTCTACTTAGATACTTGATCTATTTTGATTATGTAAAACATTAAGAGAAGTATTACTTTTCCTGTCTGACAGATGAGTGAACAGTTTAAAATTCAATCAATCAAAGCGCTAAATAACTCTGTAGCACAATCAAAGGCGCTTTTCTGTACTGTTGGCCAGTTAGCAGTACTCGTTTAGTGAGAGAAGCTCACACTACATGTAATACCAAACTTAATGTAAGACCAAACTTAACATTGCTAATAAATGAGTGACTCTCTGGTATTATATAGTATACAAGCCTGTTATTCGTTAGTTTTGCCTGAACATTTGCATAATCGTTTTGTCTACGTTGTTCAAAGGGGCATAATTTGATTATCGAACTTTGTAAGAAACTTACATTATGCAAATTTTGCAACTTAGAATCAGCCGCAAGAGAAAATTGTATATAAAGGGTAACTTTGGAGGGTGGATGGTGGGGAATGTTTCTAAAGCATTGACTAGTAAAATATCTGTGCTTATTGAAATGCAAGCATAACTGCACCATACTGCTCTCTGCTGCAATGCAGTGTAACACATTGTGGTGCCTAGCAAGTTATCCAATCAAAATAAACTTAGTCAATTTGTTGTAATAAAATTAAATACATGATTATAAATCTTCTTTTATTTAGTGGTTTGAAAAGAAATTAAGAACAGACTGAATGAAATATTTCATGTTACGTATTGGTAATTTTTTTTTATCGAACGACTAGTTTGGGTATAAGCAAAAATAAAATCCTTAAATTTTCTTTTCAATTTGTGCCTTCAATATCTTTTAAAAAAAACTGAATGAAATATTTATTTACTTTAATAAGTATGTGACTGTTTTCTTTCATGCAAATCCCAATTAACACTTCAACACATACATATATGTGGGAAAACTCCTTCGATAAAGCTACTTATTGATAATTTTTTATCGAACGACTAGTTTGGGTATGCACAAAAAAAATCCTTAAATTTCGACCTTTTGAATTAGTGCTTTGAATCTTTTTTTTTTTACAACAAAGTGGATGAAATATTTTATTAACTTTTACGTAATTTTAAAATATGCCACTGTTCTCTTTCATACAAATCTCAATTAACGCTCCAGCACTTATGTGTGTGTCGGAAGACTTTTTCGACAAACCTACGTATTGATAATTTTTTCATCCAGCGACTAGTTTGGGTAAGCAAAAAATATTCCGAAGAAATGAAACACCTAGTATGTGACTGTTGAGTCATTTACTTTTTATTCGCACGCATATTAATGCTTCTTATCTTAATAAAAATTTACTTACACTTATATTGCACTGTACAAATTGTAATGTCAACCAAACGTTAATAAGTCCGATTTTTTTTTTTTTTTTTTTTTTTTAATTAAAGATAAGGTTGAAACAAACACTTTTTCAAATTGATTTATTTAAAAAAAAAAAAAAACTTTAAGAACACGAACTATAATGTTCTAAAATAAAAATAGCACTGCACTGCAACGCATCTCATTGTAATTTCTTAATGTACTGTCTACTTAAATACTTGATCTATTTTGATTATGTAAAACATTAAGAGAAATATTACTTTTCCTGTCTGACAGATGAGTGAACAGTTTAAAATTCAATCAATCAAAGCGCTAAATAACTCTGTAGCACAATCAAAGGCGCTTTTCTGTACTGTTGGCCAGTTAGCAGTACTCGTTTAGTGAGAGAAGCTCACACTACATGTAATACCAAACTTAATGTAAGACCAAACTTAACATTGCTAATAAATGAGTGACTCTCTGGTATTATATAGTATACAAGCCTGTTATTCGTTAGTTTTGCCTGAACATTTGCATAATCGTTTTGTCTACGTTGTTCAAAGGGGCATAATTTGATTATCGAACTTTGTAAGAAACTTACATTATGCAAATTTTGCAACTTAGAATCAGCCGCAAGAGAAAATTGTATATAAAGGGTAACTTTGGAGGGTGGATGGTGGGGAATGTTTCTAAAGCATTGACTAGTAAAATATCTGTGCTTATTGAAATGCAAGCATAACTGCACCATACTGCTCTCTGCTGCAATGCAGTGTAACACATTGTGGTGCTTAGCAAGTTATCCAATCAAAATAAACTTAGCCAATTTGTTGTAATGAAATTAAATACATGATTATAAATCTTCTTTTATTTAGTGGTTTGAAAAGAAATTAAGAACAGACTGAATGAAATATTTCATGTTACGGATTGATAATTTTTTTTTTTTTTATTGAACGACTAGTTTGGGTATAAGCAAAAATAAAATCCTTAAATTTTCTTTTCAATTTGTGCCTTCAATATCTTTTAAAAAAAACTGAATGAAATATTTATTTACTTTAATAAGTATGTGACTGTTTTCTTTCATGCAAATCCCAATTAACACTTCAACACATACATATATGTGGGAAAACTCCTTCGATAAAGCTACTTATTGATAATTTTTTATCGAACGACTAGTTTGGGTATGCACAAAAAAAATCCTTAAATTTCGACCTTTTGAATTAGTGCTTTGAATCTTTTTTTTTTTACAACAAAGTGGATGAAATATTTTATTAACTTTTACGTAATTTTAAAATATGCCACTGTTCTCTTTCATACAAATCTCAATTAACGCTCCAGCACTTATGTGTGTGTCGGAAGACTTTTTCGACAAACCTACGTATTGATAATTTTTTCATCCAGCGACTAGTTTGGGTAAGCAAAAAATATTCCGAAGAAATGAAACACCTAGTATGTGACTGTTGAGTCATTTACTTTTTATTCGCACGCATATTAATGCTTCTTATCTTAATAAAAATTTACTTACACTTATATTGCACTGTACAAATTGTAATGTCAACCAAACGTTAATAAGTCCGATTTTTTTTTTTTTTTTTTTTAATTAAAGATAAGGTTGAAACAAACACTTTTTCAAATTGATTTATTTAAAAAAAAAAAAAAACTTTAAGAACACGAACTATAATGTTCTAAAATAAAAATAGCACTGCACTGCAACGCATCTCATTGTAATTTCTTAATGTACTGTCTACTTAGATACTTGATCTATTTTGATTATGTAAAACATTAAGAGAAATATTACTTTTCCTGTCTGACAGATGAGTGAACAGTTTAAAATTCAATCAATCAAAGCGCTAAATAACTCTGTAGCACAATCAAAGGCGCTTTTCTGTACTGTTGGCCAGTTAGCAGTACTCGTTTAGTGAGAGAAACTCACACTACATGTAATACCAAACTTAATGTAAGACCAAACTTAACATTGCTAATAAATGAGTGACTCTCTGGTATTATATAGTATACAAGCCTGTTATTCGTTAGTTTTGCCTGAACATTTGCATAATCGTTTTGTCTACGTTGTTCAAAGGGGCATAATTTGATTATCGAACTTTGTAAGAAACTTACATTATGCAAATTTTGCAACTTAGAATCAGCCGCAAGAGAAAATTGTATATAAAGGGTAACTTTGGAGGGTGGATGGTGGGGAATGTTTCTAAAGCATTGACTAGTAAAATATCTGTGCTTATTGAAATGCAAGCATAACTGCACCATACTGCTCTCTGCTGCAATGCAGTGTAACACATTGTGGTGCTTAGCAAGTTATCCAATCAAAATAAACTTAGCCAATTTGTTGTAATGAAATTAAATACATGATTATAAATCTTCTTTTATTTAGTGGTTTGAAAAGAAATCGATATTTCAAGAGGATTTTGAGCTTTTGCAATGTAATTTACATCAAAGCTCCCTTACCTCTCTCATCCCTTTCAAAGTGTCCCGCCACGTTTGTTTTATTAGTATTTATTGTATTACATGTCGCTATTTTTAGCACAGGGGCATGAGGAGAGTAATTACGTGTAAAACAGGTTCTCGGCGGATTTTGTATTCTTATTACATTAGAACTGTTCAATAAAGGTTAAATTAGACACCATGCATTGTGTAAAATTTTGACAATATCGAACGTAAATATATATAAATACAGGTACGTGACTTCATATTTGCATATAATTTTGCTATTGTAAAGCAGTTTCGTGGTCTAATGGTATGTCTATCGCTTCACATGTGAGAGGTCCCGGGTTCGATTCCCGGACGATTCAGTTCTTTTTTTTTTTGAAATACTTTTTTTTACTAAATGATAGTATTCAGTATGTGAAATGAAAAAATTATGAGGTCTGGCTTGTACAAACTCATAAAATCATCATTACAGTGTGATAAATATTCCATATAAAAAGAATCTTCTATACACATAATAACGAATAAGCAATCAAATCTTATTTATTAAACGCAGAAAAATTATTAAAATTCAAAACATGCAAACATGACAGTTTTTGTTAGCTCTACTGGTCAGAGAGCAGAGAGCAGAAGAGCTTATCCGGTAGTAAGAAAGGAGATAGTAAGATAGTAAGTCGTCTGTCCGTCTAGCTAGCTGTCCGTCTGTCTAGCTGTCTGTCTGTAAACATTTTTTTCAAATGCTACTCCACCTACAGTTTTGGTCTGATTTCAATATAACTTGGCACACAAGTAGACTACACAAAGAAACATAATTTAGTGCATCGATTTTTTATTTCGATGAATGGTATTGCCATGGTTACTGAAAATAGAAATTGATGTGAAATTCATTTAAAACGCTACTCCTCCTACAGTTTTAGTCTGATTTCAATATAACTTGGCAGACAATTAGACTACACTAAGATTCATAATGTAGTGCATCGGTTTTTGATTGCGGCGAACGGTGTTGCCATGGTTACTAAAAATAGAAATTTCTGTGAAATTCCTTTAAAATGTTACTCTTCCTACAGTTTTGGTCTGATTTCAATATAACTTGGCACACAAGTAGACTACACTATGATACATAATTAAATGCCCCGGTATTTGATTTCAATTAATGGTGTTGCCATGGTTACTAAAAATAGAAATTTCTATGAAATTCCTTTAATACGCTACTCCTCCTACAGTTTTTGTCTTATTTCAAAAGACTCTGATATTTATTTGGCATTTTTAGACAACCAAAAGGCATTTAACAGCGTGTGGCATAATGGTTTACTCTAAAACTGTACAAGTTAGGTATCAATGGTAAAGGGTGGCGTTTGCTTTCCGACTCTTTTTGTGATTCCAGCTCTCGAATCCTATACGAAAAAGAACTGTCAAAAGAATTCACTTTACAGCAAGGTGTCGGACAAGGAAGGGTACTATCGTCGTGGTTTTTCCGTGGTTTTTCCTTCTGATGATTGACGGATTGATAGAAATGCTGGATAAAAGTGCGACTGGAGCATGTGTTTGTGACCTTCACATTCCAAGTGTTATTCTGGCTGACGACACTTCCCTTATATCCAACACTCCCAGTGGTCTCCAGAAGCAACTGGATATTGTCTACAATTACGCTAGACGTTGGCACTTGCGGTATAATCCTAACAAAAGTTGTATTCTATTCTTTAGCTCTAGTAGAAAGCGACAAAAGCAACCTGCGGCTAGACCATTTATTCTTGGCCAGGAAAACATCAACTTACACTCAGAAAATGTTTATGCCGGGGTCGTACTTACTGATAGGTTGCGAAACGATACAGCAATCACACAAGCATGCAGGAAGGGCAAGCGCATATTAAACTCGCTTATCAACATAGGAGTTCATGATCAGGGTATACATCCCATGACCAGCGTGAAATTGTGGAAAACAGTTGTCATGCCATCGATCTTGTATGGATGCGAATTATGGGATGTGATCTCTAAAAAGTCGATCGAAGAGCTGGAAATTGTACAGAGATACGCGGCCCGTCGAATGCAAGGATTTGACCAAAGATCACCAACACTGTGTACCATCTTTTCCCTTGGCCTGGTTGAAATGAAAAGGAGTATAGATAAAATCAAGTTGATGTTCTGGAACAGACTCTGTACATCAAGTTATTCTCTATTCTACAAAAAGCTTTTCATTGCAAGGTTGTGCTCTTTTGGATCGACAACACCAAGACCGAAGCGTGGATTCATAGCAGATATTCACTCCATAATGAGGGAATACAACATTGATTTCTTCTTCAGGGAGTACCTTTTGAATCGTGACGTCCCACCAAAATACACCTGGAAGCAATATTCGTAGGAACTGTAGTTGATACTGCTGCTGAACGTGAGTGGAGGGAGAACTTAAACCAAACAAAAGAGCTTCGCAGATACGCAGAAATATATGAAAATTTATCAACTCATCCCCTTTGGCTACTCGGTTTGAAGCTTCCGAAACACACATGGAAATTGGTCTCAGTAATCAAACTCTCGGTCGACATCGTTAAAGAGGAGGTGAACTGCAAATTGTGTACGCGTACAACAAGTGATATTGCATTGCATTTTCTCCTTGAATGTCCAACGCTATTTGCTAGCAGAGACAGCTTGATGGACGAAATAGTAAACGCGATAAATGTCCAATCTTACGTTAATCTCACAAATAATAGTGACGACGTAATCGCTGATACCATTCTTGGATCAAGACGTGGTTCGATTGTATCTGAGGAGGAGTGGGAAATGTTTATGCTTGCTGTTGCAACTGGCGTTGCGCGTATGATGACAGAAATGAACACTAACTTACATGAAGTATAAAACTTCAAAATATTGATAAATGATGTACATAGTGTTTAAATTATGGACAGTAACTTGCGTAATTCTAGAAATTGTGTACATATTTCCACATTTTTGTTTAAAAGTTCAAATATTGTTACATACTTAATATTTTGATGCATTGATCTCTGCTGCAGAGGAAATAAAGAATGTCTGTCTGTCTGTCTGTCGGTATCTTTTAAAAGAAAAAGACTCTAAGTTAAAACAATTTATGGACAATTATTTTTTAAGAAGAAAAACGAATATACTTTTTCGCGATTATAATCGAACCAAGCGGCTTTAAGTACAAACCAGTAAAGCTACAGTCTCGACGGAGACTTCTGGTTCATTTTAATACCCACCATTACTTACGGTTCAAACACCTTGCATGGTATCGGATGAAATTGAGGCTATCCACGGCAGGAAATATAGCCTAATTTCACTACAATAGTGAGATACCACTATTATAGCGGAATTTACGTTTCCCTCTACCTGACTGGACATCTGAATTTCCTGTAACAAGATATTCCCGAGCATGCTTTGATTTCTGGCGCCCTTGACCAGTTCACGATTGGCCCAATTTAAAAAAAATCAACTTCGGTGATTTCTGAATGACATATAAAAGAGCGTTTATATTTGAAACAATATGCCGGCGTAAAAGATGACATCTCACCCACAAAGACATCGAAAGCGGACGACAGTTCTTTGAATTTGCTTGTTTAATAGTCATTCTCATTTTGAACATTTATTCCTGTGAAGAAACTCATTTATCTTCTTTGAATTTGTTTTTTATGCCTCTCGTAAACGAAATTTCAGGGGTACATGTGTATATTGTTTTGCCTTGTCCGTCAGTCTTCAAAAGCTTTAACCATGCCTATAACTTTTGACTGGGTGGGACTATGGCTTTCATTTTATGTATTTTTATGGCAAAGGATAACACTTTTCCAAGGTAAGTCAAAAAGTGGTACATTTTTAGGTGTAACATTAACCTTCGCCGGAACTTTTGAACGGTAGAGCTAGGGATTTCATACTTCACACATGTAATCCTTGTGACGAGGCCTTCAGTATATTAACAATTTTTTGTCAAGTATATTTTTGTCCCCGCTTTCGCAAAAGCGAGGGGACATTAAATCTCATTCGTCTGTCCGTCTGTCTGTCCCGTCCGTCACAAAAACTTTAACCTTGCCCATAACTTTTGATTCAGTGGAGCTATGACTTTCATATTTCATATGTGTATTCTTTGTGACAAGACCTTTCTTTGGGTACCAACAAATTTGACCTTTTGACCTTGGAGTTTGACCCACTTTTACACAAAAATTCCAAACTTTTAGTTTGCCATAACTTTTGAACGGTAGTTACTAGGACTTTCATATTTCACCTATGTATTCGTTGTTGCAAGACCTTTCATTGGATACCAACAACTTTGACATTTTGACCTTGGAGATTTCCGTATTTATGAAAAAACTTTAACCTTGACCATAACTTTTGAATGGCAAGGGCTAGGGCTTTCATACTTCATATATATAATTCTTGTGAGAAGATCTTTCATTGAATACCAAGAACTTTGCCCCTTGGACCTTGACCTTATAGTTTGACCTACTTTTCAAAAACTTTGACCTTGGCCACAACTTTTGAACAGTAGATATTAGGACTTTCAAATTTCACATATGTATTTTTTGTGGCAAGCCTTTTCATTTGATATCAACAACCTTGACCTTTAGACTCTTGACTTTTTTTACTTATGAGAAAATTTTAACCTTGACCATAACGTTTGAATGGTAATTAAGGGCTAGGGCTTTCATACTTCACAAATATATAACTCTTTTGAGAAGACTTTTTTATTGGATACCAAGAACGTTAACCCTCTGACCTTGACCTTGGAGTTCAGTGATAATTCCTAAATAGATGACTTATGATAGGGCGTTCATATTAGACACAAAATGTCATAAAAATGACATCTCACCCCAAAAAGATACCGAAAGCGGGGGACCACAATTCTTTGAATTTGCTTGTTAGAATTTAGCTTGATAAATAATCGAAACAAAGTCAGTGCGCTTTTCTTTGCACTATATGGAGCAATTAATATGCACAATAGTTACGCCAGTATTTATATCAATTTTAATTTCTCTTTAATATTTTTTATTCAAATGAATTATCGGATAAAACATCTTTTTTCATCTTAAAGAGTCACACTATAAATTGTGACAACGAAAATAGTCTCAAATTACTTCGCATTGTCAATTATTTCACCTTTCTGCACTCAGAAATGTTATTTTTCTGGTGTTAAAAATTTAAAAAGCAATTAAATCATTTGAAAGTAATGACATTTTTCGGAATTTGTATGGAGTGGTATAAACTATCTTTTATATTCAGAAAATAAATGGAAAGTGGGGATCTGTGATGTTAATTTTTAGAAATTGCTAAAATAGTGCTTATTTTAAGCATAAACTGGGCTATTCTTTCCAAGGCTTTTCACAATATATTTGGGATAATTTCTTAAATAGGATATAATTCATGAAAGTTATAATTTACGACCAGTATAAAACATTTCGTTGGACAAAATTACTCTTTGCGCAGACTGAATGTAAAAATAGGAATCCACACTTTACAATTCTGAATACTTCAAAAGAAGAATTAAAAATTGATCTTTTTTCCTCTAAAAAAAAAAAACCTCCCGCCACAAAATATAGTTCCTCACCAAATGTGTTTGGTATTGAATTTCATCATGGGGTTTTAATTAAATATAGTTTAATTAGCATAATAGAATCCGAATTTATTGTAAGAACTAAAACATTATGTAGAATTTCTTAAATAGAATCAAGACAAGTTTTCTGAAAAGCTGAGGAACCTCGTTAAAACATTAACCTTGGTAATAACTTTTAAACAGTTGGTCTAGGACTTTCAAACTTCACATACTAGTATGTATTCTTTAAGACATGACCTTTCATTGGATACCAACAATTTTATCCATTAGACCTTGACCTACTTAAAAAATTACTTTGGCCATAATTTTTGAACGGTTAGGGCTTTCACACTTCATATACATGTTTGTAATTCTTGTGACAAGACCTTTCATTGGATACCAACAACTTCTTTGACCTTGGAGTTTGACCTCCTTTTTAAAAACTTTTCCTTGGCAATTACTTTTAAGCGGTTTGGGCTAGGGCTTCCATACTTCCCATATGTAATCTTTGTGACAAGACCTTTCTTTAGCCTTGACCCTTTGACCGCGACCCCAGAGTTGGACCTACCTTAGTGTTGTTGGCCATAACATTTGAACCGCTGGTACTAGGGTTTTATATCTCACATTTGTATTTCTTGTTAGAAGGCCTTTCTTTTGGTATCAACATATTTGAATTGTATGGTGGCATATTTATGCCATCCACAAAATTTTTTTGTCTACATAGCATATCATGTCAAGTCAAGATAACTATCTCGTCAAGTCATGATAACTTTCTGGTCGATTTTGTTGAAAAACAAGAAAGTTATCACGACTTGACGAGAAAGTTATCCTGACTTGGCATCGTATGCTATGTTAACAAAAAGTTATGTGGATGGCATAAATATGCCACCATGAATTGCATTTGAGAACCAGAAGTCTCTGTCGAGACTGAAGCTCTACTGGTTTGTACTTATAGCAAAGGAAGAGAAAAGTACTTAAGCAGTTGGAAATTGAAACTTTTCAGCAGCAATAAATAGAATAATGATCCTTGATTAAGTCTCTTTATGTTCTTAGTGCAGTCTACTTGCATGCCACATTTATATTATAATCAGACTAAAATTGTATTTGGAGTAGCATTTTGAAAGAATTTCACAGAAATTTCTATTTTTAGTAACCATGGCAACACCGTTCATCGAAATCAAAAACCGATATACAGAATTATGTATCTTATTGTAGTCTACTTGTGTGCCAAGTTATATTGAAATCAGACTAAAACTGTATAAGGAGTAGCATTTTGAAAGAATTTCACAGAAATCTCTATTTTTAGTAACCACGGCAACAACGTTCATCGAAATCAAAAACTGATAAAGAGAATTGTGTATCTTAGTGTAGTCTACTTGTGTGCCAAGTTATACTGAAATCAGACTAAAACTGTAGAAGGAGTAGCATTTTGAAAGAAGTTCACAGAAATTTCTATTTTTAGTAACCACGGCAACACCGTTCATCGAAATCAAAAACCGATACACAGAATTATGTATCTTATTGTAGTCTACTTGTGTGCCAAGTTATATTGAAATCAGACTCAAACTGTATAAGGAGTAGCATTTTCAAAGCAATTCAGAGAAATTTCTATTTTTAGAAACCACGGCAACACAGTTCATCGAAATCAAAAATTGATATACAGAATTATGTAATTTATTGTAGTCTACTTGTGTGCCAAGTTATATTGAAATCAGACTAAAACTGTATAAGGAGTAGCATTTTGAAAGAATTTCACAGAAATTTCTATTTTTAGTAACCACGGCAACAACGTTCATCGAAATCAAAAACTGATACACTGAATTGTGTATCTTAGTGTAGTCTACTTGTATGCCAAGTTATACTGAAATCAGACTAAAACTGTAGAAGGAGTAGCATTTTGAAAGAAGTTCACAGAAATTTCTATTTTTAGTAATCACGGCAACACCGTTCATCGAAATCAAAAACCGATACACAGAATTATGTATCTTATTGTAGTCTACTTGTGTGCCAAGTTATATTGAAATCAGACTAAAACTGTATAAGGAGTAGCATTTTGAAAGAATTTCACAGAAATTTCTATTTTTAGTAAACCACGGCAACACCGTTCATCGAAATCAAAAACCGATAAACAGAATTGTGTATCTTAGTGTAGTCTACTTGTGTGAAAAGTTATATTGAAATCAGACTAAAACTGTAGGAGGAGTAGTATTTTGAAAGAATTTCACAGAAATTTCTATTTTTAGTAATCACCGCAACACTGTTCATCGAAATCAAAAACCGATATACAGAATTGTGTATCTTAGTGTAGTCTACTTGTGTGCCAAGTTATATTGAAATCAGACCAAACTGTAGGAGGAGTAGCATTTTGAAAGAAGTTCACAGAAATTTCTATTTTTAGTAACCACGGCAACACCGTTCATCGAAATCAAAAACCGATATACAGAATTATGTATCTTATTGTAGTCTACTTGTGTGCCAAGTTATATTGAAATCAGACTAAAACTGTATAAGGAGTAGCATTTTGAAAGAATTTCACAGAAATTTCTATTTTTAGTAACCACGGCAACACAGTTCATCGAAATCAAAAACCGATAAACAGAATTGTGTATCTTTGTGTAGTCTACTTGTGTGCCAAGTTATACTGAAATTACATGCAAAACTGTAGAAGGAGTAGCATTTTGAAAGAAGTTCAAAGAAATTTCTATTTTTAGTAACCATGCAACACCATTCATCAAAATCAAAAACCAATAGAATTATGTATCTTAGTGTAGTCTACTTGTGTGCCAAGTTATATTGAAATCAGACTAAAACTGTAGCAGGAGTAGCATTTTGAAAGAATTTCACAGAAATTTCTATTTTTAGTAACCACGAAACACCGTTCATCGAAATTCAAAAACCGATACACAGAGATGCATCTTATGTAGTCTATCCAAGTTATATTGTAGTCTACTTGTGTGCCAAGTTATATTGAAATCAGACTAAAACTGTATAAGGAGTAGCATTTTGAAAGAATTTCACAGAAATTTCTATTTTTAGTAAACCACGGCAACACCGTTCATCGAAATCAAGTCCGATACACAGAATTGTGTATCTTAGTGTAGTCTACTTGTGTGCCAAGTTATATTGAAATCAGACTAAAACTGTAGGAGGAGTAGCATTTTAAAATCATTGCACAGAAATTTCTATTTTTAGTAATTACGGGAACACTGTTCATCAAAATCAAAAACCGATACACAGAATTGTGTATCTTAGTGTAGTCTACTTGTGTGCCAAGTTATATTGAAATCAGACCAAACTGTAGGAGGAGTAGCATTTTGAAAGAATTTTCACAGAAATTTCTATTTTTAGTAACCACGGCAACACCGTTCATCGAAATCAAAAACGATACATAGAATTATGTATCTTAGTGTAGTCTACTTGTGTGCCAAGTTATATTGAAATCAGACCAAACTGTAGGAGGAGTAGCATTTTGAAAAATTGTTTACAGACAGACAGACGGATATACAGACAGCTAGACAGAGATACGGACGGACGACGGAACGCATTACTATCGCATAAGCTCTTCTGCTCCTACCAGTAGAGCTAAAAATGGTTTCTTTTTGATATCAAATAGTATGGTGGCATATTTATGCCATCCACATAATTCTTTGTCAACATAAGATATTACGTCAAGTGAAGATAACTATTGCGTCAAGTCATGATAACTTTCTGGTTTGTCGTCAAACACTGTCTTTTATCTTGTACAGTCAAGAAAAGCTATCGTATTTTTTGCGATAGCTTCTCTGACAAAGTGAGATAATTTATGTTGTTTCGCAATTAAAAGTTATCTCGTCATGTCAAGATAGCTATTGCAACAAAACGTGATAGCTTATCTTGACTTGACAAGATAAAAGTCGGTGTTTGACAACAAACCAGAAAGTTATCATGACTTGACGAGATACATATCTTGATTTGACATGATATGCTATGTTACAAAATGTTATGTGGATGGCAGAAATAGGCCACCATAAAATAGTGAATTTACAACAGTTAACAGATATACTTGCAAATAAAGACTTGAGGTCATAACTTCAATATAAATACCAGTGATCTGCATGACTGCAAAATAATCTGCATATCTACCAAACATAAATGTGATAAACAATCCATTCACAAAGTTAAACCTAACATATGTAAAAGGAGTTACATAGTATATGAATAGATAGTTGCGATGTAAGACTCCAATTTTAATCTATGGTTTCAGGAGATACATGTAAACAAAACAGTTATGGAGAAAGCTGCATTATTTCAGCAAATGGACAGACAACTGGAGATGAAGTTTTTATATTGGATACCAATAAATAAAGCAAAATGGTACATGTATTTCTTCTTCATGGAATTTTATTTATTTGAAGGAATGCAACAAAAAACACACATCCCAAAATGTTACTTTAACAAA
>NW_026926823.1:0-28142 GCF_032062105.1 Saccostrea cuccullata | reverse complement strand
CTTGACAAGTTTTGGGGTTACATATGTCTCTGGGAGCATAAAAATTAATTTTCCGTCCGTCGTCGTCACTTCCGGCCAAACCGGAAGTAGCGCAAAATGGCTTATTATTGCATTAATTAACATAGATTTGGATGATTTAAACAATTTTTGGATGTATTTAGTAATTTTTTTAATGAAAGTCACTCCCGGTTACGTTACTTCCGGTCAAACAGGACGGAAGACCTACTCGTTGCTTTGCAACGAGCTTTGCTCTAGTTATTATTATTATTATATTATCATTTCTCGTATCTTCATGGCTTTCAAAGAAAAAAAAATCAGTGTAAACTCAACGTTAAAATGCACTTATGACATATAGAATTTATTGCCATTTGAAGTGCAAATTGTAGTGGAACTACAGAAAGGAATTATGTTTGACATTTTGCTGCGATGACGTATGATTTGGTGGATTTTCCTTTCCTGCACCCCAATACACAAAACGTCAACATTTGTACTTAATCGTGTTAAATTCGTCTGAATGCAGACTAACATGTTAAGTATTATTAATTTACCGGAGAGTTAAGATATTTTGATTCTCAAAATTGATTTTACTTAATATTTCATTATAACTGTAAACCCTACATTGTATACGCGTGCCAATTTAGAATTCACTTGGTACAAGTAAACAGATCTAAGTTGTACGACCCTTGATTTTTCGGCAGATTCTATTTACGTTAATTTTGTATGAGGTGGGAATATTTATTTTTCTCAAATGCTTAATTCAACTTTTTACCTTATTCCTGAATGATATGTAGACAAGTGCAAATTTAATATTTTTACATCATGTACATCACTCTCCAATTTTATCAGAACGTAATTTTTAGTATTTGTTGGAGCCGAGGCTGACGTCATTACTCGTCACGCTGCAGCCAGAACCACATGTCTGAGTGAACGTCGGCCTTAGCATAGCATTTTGTATTTTTGAAGTACTAAAGTTAAACAGGTGTGTATTGTGTATTTTTGCTACTTTTTACCTAGTGTGCATTTATGTAAATCATTATAAGTATGCATGTCTTAGAATATTTCATGATTTGTACATGAGTTGTGTATTCGGTAAACTTTTTTCCCGCCAGACGCTACATGTGCGCCAGTTTAGGAGATCATGCTTATCGATAGAATTGATAGAATTATTGAGTAATTAATAATGTCATATGTTTCTGTATCACAGTTATGCATTATAACAAGGTTGTTGCAACTTTATTTCTAGTTTTAATGTAATAAACGTAACTTTGAGAAATTTGTATGTAGTATTCCGGAATTACGGATTCCTCAGTTCGGAACTAGGTCTAGGTTTTACTTTTAGTAGGCGATATGTGTTTCCTGTTTGTTTGTTTACCGATAAGTTGTTTTGATTTGTATGCATTTAATAGTGATTCAAGGTAAATTGAACATAGGAATAGATTGTATGAATAAGATTTCATGATGTAGCAAATGTTCAATGATTTCTATACATTTTAATGTCATTGTTGTTCATAATGATAAGGGAATAACTTGTCTTTGTTAACTTTGACTTGTGACCCTGATATATGATATATCAGTTTGATGGTATAGATGTTGATGGATAAGTCTATTACTTTTCTTGGCTGAATACATGTAGGAGTCTGTTATTTGGTAACGACTATGTATTTTGTTCTTTAATAAGAGTCAAGCTAGGTATCAGGACAGTTGTTTATTATAAAAGTCAGTATCTGTGTCATATTAAGTTGACCAGTTTAATCATATTAGTGTTTACACTTTATCGTGAGTACATAATAGTACCATGTCTTATATTTAGTGTAGGTCTCACTATATATGCTTTTATATGACTTAAGTGTTAAGTAGGTTGATCAAGATTTGTGCACGCTCATGCTACTAGGGTTTATTTATGAAATAACATCATGAACCATCATTCAGTATATACACTTTGTACATACTTTATTACTGTTGTTTATTATTGTACTTTGTTCTTTGCAGATATCACTGCTGCCTTTTGGTTTTACTAAATAAATTGGTGAACCTAAACAAAAGTCTTATCGCTTGGCTACAAATGGCGTCGCTGGTAGGATACCTGACGGTTGGATACCTCATGGTAGGATACCTCATGATTGTGTACCAAGGACTCCAGAGGCAGTAGTGATTGTGCGTTATACCCGACCAACCATGGAAGAGCTGAAACAGGAACTGGATGCACTGAAGTCACAGTTGGTCAAGATCAAGAAGGAGGATTCTGGACAGAAGTATGTGTTTACACCTAAGCAGAGGAAGGTCGAGAAATTTTCAGGACGGAAAGATGAGGGACAGACTGTGTATGAGTTTATTGACGACATTTCTCGTGTGTTTAAGACCCGCCCAACTTCTGAGGAAGAAAAAGTGGACTTCTTGATAAGCCATTTAGAAGGTCCGGCAAAGGAAGAGATCCGCTATCGTGCACCATCTTGTAAGAAGAATCCACAATTAGTGCTCGACATCTTGCGTGAGACTTTTGGTGAAAAGGCGACTGCATCAGAGCTGACTGCAGACTTTTATAGCACGAAACAGAACCAAGGGCAGTCCCTGCAAGAATTTTCTCACACATTGATGAAGAAACTGGACAGAATCGGACAGGTGGATTACAACTTCATTTCTGAACCAGAGCGAACTCTTAGGAATCAGTTTGCAGAGAATGTGTGCGACAAATGGCTCCGTCGGGAACTGAAAAAGTCACTCAGATCAAAGCCGTCCCTGACTTTTAATGAACTAAGAGAAGAGGCTGTTGTTCTTTCCTTGGATAGAGAAGTACATACTGACAGTTCGAAACACACACCCAAGAGAGAGGCCACTGTGTACACAGAAGCAGCATCAAGTGACTGTGCAATAATGAATATGGTGAAAGAAATGAGGGATGAATTGTCTTCATTACGATCTGAAGTTCAGGAGTTACGGAAAACAAAGACTGCAACTAAAGACTGGACTCAAAAAAAAGATAGGAAGTGTTTCCAATGTCACGAACCAGGACACATAAAGAGAAATTGTCTAAAGGCAAAGACTGTAACTTTAAACACGGATTGCCTATTGTCGAGAGCCGGCCAATAGGAAGTGAATTAGAGAATGGCTCGCTGATTGGAAGTTGTCCGACCACAGACATAGAAATAGGAGGTCAGAGGATTTTGTGTCTTCTGGATACAGGATCAATGGTCAGCACCATTACCGAATCATTTTATAACAGCTACCTTCATGACATTCCGGTTGTGAATGATAAACTCATTACTCTAAGAGCGGCAAATGGAATCGAGATTCCATACGTAGGATACATAGAGACAGATATTACTGTGAAACCCTTGAACCGTACCCATGTGTGGGATTGGTATACTGATTGTGAAGGACACTCAGGATAGGAAGGAAATCCCTGGATTACTTGGTATGAATGTGATAAGGGAGTGTCGAGAGTTGTTCCTACAAGAGTTTGGTCCATCGTTCACTCGCCGTTCGGAGAACAGAGGTGCAACCCAGAACTGGATAAAGGCTTTCAAGAAAAGCAATCATTCAGAAGTGAAAGGATTCGCTAGAGTAGCTGGTAGATAAGATGTGTGTATACCTGCGAACTCTATTTCTGTGGTTAGAGTCATTGGACCTCTTCAGGACATCTGTGGTGTACAAGGGAAAAGTGTGTGCATTGAACCTTTGACTATCAGGCAAGATGCCATTCTTATTAACAGTGTTTCGTCAGCATCGAAATCTAGTGTATATCCTGTTCAAGTTGCTAACTTGGGTGACAAGGACATCTGGATTAAAGCGAACAGTAGACTTGAAGTAGTAAGTGAGTGTGTGATTGAGCCTCAACAAGACTCTACAGTTACATTCCTAGATACAGCTCCTAGGGAGAAGACAATAGTTTTAAAAGACGACATAGAGGAAGAAGAACTGTCATCTAACTTCGATGTGGAATCACTTATCCCTAAGAACCTTGGTTATTCAGCGGAGCAGTACCAGAAGATATTGGATCTGTTTAAGAAACATTCAAGTGTTTTCATCCAAAATGACGTGGACTTGGGTTATTCTATTACAGTTACCCATAGAATTGACACTACTGATGATACACCAGTTACATTTCCTTACCGTCGCATCCCGCCTAACCAATACCAGGAGGTTAAGAAACACATCCAAGACCTACTAGATAAAGGAGTTATTCGTAAGAGCTCAAGTCCATATGCATCGCCTGTCGTCATTGTGAGGAAAAAAGATGGCTCGATCCGACTATGCGTTGATTACCGTAGACTCAACTTGAAGACTGTTCGTGATGCTTTCCCACTTCCTCGCATCGACGAGTCCCTGGATGCCTTACATGGGTCTACCTTGTTCAGCACGTGCGACTTAGCCAGTGGATTCCACCAGATAGCTATGGATCCAAGTCATCAACACAAGACCGCATTTACTACCCCTTTCGGTTTGTACGAGTACACCAGAATGCCATTAGGACTCTGTAATTCGCCGGCATCCTTCCAACGGCTTATGCAGCATATATTTAATGATGCCGTATTCCAAATATTGCTGGTTTACTTGGATGACATAATTGTCTACTCAAAGACACTTGATGAACACTTACAGCGATTGGATGTCGTGTTTTCAAGATTGGCTGAACACGGATTGAAGTTAAGTCCCAAGAAATGTCACTTTTTTCAAGAGGAGATAAGTTATCTTGGATACGTCGTATCAGCAAAAGGGATTTCCACTTCATCGGAGAAGATAAGAGTAGTGAAGGATTGGCCAAGACCTAAAACAGTGGAAGATCTTCGTTCTTTTCTAGGCTTTGCCAGCTATTATAGGCGTTTTGTGCAACATTTTGCTCAGGTTGCAAAACCACTCTATGAACTTATTGCAGTTGCGAATAAGGAGTCTAAGGGGAGCAAGGCCAATGAAAAGTTACAGACTTTATGGAACTCGAAGTCCGAAGATGCTTTTCTGGAACTAAAGAGTCGATTGACCTCCAGCAGTATTCTTGGTTATGCAGATTTTACCAGACCTTTTGTGTTAGAGACGGACGCTAGCCTACTTGGACTGGGGGCAGTGTTGATGCAAAACCAGGAGGGAGGAAAGAGAGTGATTGCGTATGCGAGTCGTACCTTACGGAAGTCCGAGAAGAACGATGCTAACTACAGTTCGGCGAAATTAGAGCTGCTAGCAGTTAAGTGGGCCGTAACAGAAAAATTTAAGGACTACTTACTTGGATCCAAATTTGAAATTATCACAGACAATAACCCACTCAGCTATACACAAACAAGTGGTAAACTTGGTGCAACCGAACAGCGATGGGTCTCACAGCTGGCACAGTTCGATTTCACAGTAAAGTACAGGCCAGGAAAACAGAACACAGCAGCAGATGCTCTCTCACGAATGCCGACATGCAGTAGTCATTTAGCAGAAGTTAGACAGGTAGACACCAAGATCGAGGATGACCTTCGTATGGAAGCGTTTAAGTCAACAATCTCCAGCATCCAAGAAAAAGGATACTCAGATGCCACTTGTTACAATTCCATTTCATTCCCGAAGTACGACGGAAGTGACGTGTCACACATGCAACAGAATGATCCGATCCTGGGAAGATTCTTACATTATTTCACTAGTGGTAGGCATCCAAACAAGAAGGAACGCTCAGCCGAAAGCAAGCTAGTTATACAGATGCTCCGTCAAAGAGATCGGATGATTTTAGATAAAAATCAAGTCCTGTATCGTATCGTCAAAGATCCGCAGGCTGGAGAGTTGAAGCAACTTGTACTCCCGACTTGTCTCCGAGAAAAAGTGATGGATGCGCTACATACCCAAGCAGGCCATCAAGGGATCGAAAGGACAATAGGACTGATTCGTGCTAGATTCTACTGGACTGGTATGTACAGTGACATCACGAAATTCTGTAAGACCTGTGAACGTTGCTGTATTTCAAAGCTACCACAACCAAAGGTCAGCCTTCCCATGGACCACCTGTTAGCAAGTGAGCCCAACCAGATAGTGGCTATGGACTTTACTATCCTTGAAAAAGCATCTGACGGCCGTGAAAATGTCTTGGTTATGACGGACGTATTTTCTAAGTTTACTGTGGCACTACCCACCAGAGATCAAACTGCCAGCACAACGGCGAAAGTTCGTCAGAGAATGGTTTATGAGATACGGGATACCCCAACGCTTACATTCTGACCAAGGTAGAAACTTTGAGGGACAGATTATCTCAGAGCTGTGCAAGATATACCAGATAAAGAGGAGTCGCACAAGCGCATACCACCCAGAGGGGAATGAGCAATGCGAGCGCTTTAATCGGACCTTGCATGATTTGTTAAGAACACTCACTCCAAAGCAGAAACGGAGATGGCCTGATCACCTTCCGGAGCTTCTCTTCTGGTACAATTCCACCATTCATGCATCAACTGGATTTAGTCCATTCTACCTGATGATGGGAAGACACCCAAAGTTACCTATAGATACCATACTTAACCTAGAGGAAGATGAGTCTCTCGTCCCAGTCACTGACTTTGTCGAGCAACATGTTGAACGTCTAAAGGAGGCGTACAGAAAAGCAGGGGAGCAACTGGAGAGAGCAGCACAGGCTAGGGAGAGAATGGTGAAGACAGCCAGAGATACAGATGGACTCGAACCAGGAACTGTAGTGTTACTTCGTAATCGTGTGACCGGCAGGAATAAAATTCAGGATGCGTGGAGCAAACATGAGTATGTTGTGTTAAGGCGTATCGACCCTGAAAAGCATGTCTATGAAGTATACCATAAAGACGCTCCTGACGACAGACGGATTGTGAATCGAGTACACCTTAGAATTAAAGCGAAAGCAGATACTGTGACACAAGTGAACAGAGACCATTCTGACAGAAAGAACACTACAACTGTGGTGCGTGATTGTGTCGATAGTGATGGATCTAGTGGAAGCTCATCAGACGATGAATATCTTATGTTGGATGATTCTGGTACGTTGGTATCTTCACCTGTAAGAGATGCGCCCATATCTACACCTGTAAGACTTCGCCGTAGTACTCGAGTTACAGCAGGGAAGCACAGTAATGTCCATCACTTACCACAAAGCTCTGTATCTCGTTAGAGACTTTGTCTATGTGTCAGTTATAGTTATGATCTTGTGAATATGTTTTGATTACAATACCTCTTGTATTTCAAACTTGATTTTTATGCTAGTCAAGTTTTCTGAAATTTGAAGTTGTATGTAAATTCATTTTTCTTGTGTGTAACAAGGGACGTTACTTCTATAGCAGGGGAGAATGTAGACAAGTGCAAATTTAATATTTTTACATCATGTACATCACTTTCCAATTTTATCAGAACGTAATTTTTAGTATTTGTTGGAGCCGAGGCTGACGTCATTACTCGTCACGCTGCAGCCAGAACCACATGTCTGAGTGAACGTCGGCCTTAGCATAGCATTTTGTATGTTTGAAGTACTAAAGTTAAACAGGTGTGTATTGTGTATTTTTGCTACTTTTTACCTAGTGTGCATTTATGTAAATCATTATAAGTATGCATGTCTTAGAATTTCATGATTTGTACATGAGTTGTGTATTCGGTGAACTTATTTCCCGCCAGACGCTACATGTGCGCCAGTTTAGGAGATCATGCTTATCGATAGAATTGATAGAATTATTGAGTAATTAATAATGTCATATGTTTCTGTATCATAGTTATGCATTATAACAAGGTTGTTGCAACTTTATTTCTAGTTTTAATGTAATAAACGTAACTTTGAGAAATTTGTATGTAGTATTCCGGAATTACGGATTCCTCAGTTCGGAACTAGGTCTAGGTTTTACTTTTAGTAGGCGATATGTGTTTCCTGTTTGTTTGTTTACCGATAAGTTGTTTTGATTTGTATGCATTTAATAGTGATTCAAGGTAAATTGAACATAGGAATAGATTGTATGAATAAGATTTCATGATGTAGCAAATGTTCAATGATTTCTATACATTTTAATGTCATTGTTGTTCATAATGATAAGGGAATAACTTGTCTTTGTTAACTTTGACTTGTGACCCTGATATATGATATATCAGTTTGATGGTATAGATGTTGATGGATAAGTCTATTACTTTTCTTGGCTGAATACATGTAGGAGTCTGTTATTTGGTAACGACTATGTATTTTGTTCTTTAATAAGAGTCAAGCTAGGTATCAGGACAGTTGTTTATTATAAAAGTCAGTATCTGTGTCATATTAAGTTGACCAGTTTAATCATATTAGTGTTTACACTTTATCGTGAGTACATAATAGTACCATGTCTTATATTTAGTGTAGGTCTCACTATATATGCTTTTATATGACTTAAGTGTTAAGTAGGTTGATCAAGAGTTGTGCATGCTCATGCTACTAGGGTTTATTTATGAAATAACATCATGAACCATCATTCAGTATATACACTTTGTACATACTTTATTACTGTTGTTTATTAATGTACTTTGTTCTTTGCAGATATCACTGCTGCCTTTTGGTTTTACTAAATAAATTGGTGAACCTAAACAAAAGTCTTATCGCTTGGCTACAGATATATTGGGTAAATTTTAATGAAAAAAGCACAGGATTTGCAACCGTATTGCCGCTTTCAGATTTTGGTTCTGGTTTCAGTGATTTAAATTTGAGTTGAATGTATTACATAGTACTAAAGAAATAAAAGCAAATCTAATAGTTACATGCTTAAATTATTCCAAATTTTGTTCGTGCGCCGACAGGCCTTATCGGTCTTCATATAAATCGTCATAATATTATTAATATGAAAGATATATATTTAAAAATTCACAATTTTAAAGAACATTGAATATATTATATCTATGCAAAATTTGGTTAGTGTTGGTTGCATGTTTAAAAAATTATAAACATTGTCTGTGACTTTTTGGGACAACCCTTGTACGTATTATCTATAGCTAGAAAAGCTACTACTGTAAATATTTTAGCTCCTCAAAGAAGCACAATGTATATTTATAATTAGCAACTAGTGCTTCTCAGAGGAGTGATTATCAGACAAGCTATGTAGAATGAATCAATTGTTAGAATCCCTTGACACTCCCCACATAATGTCATACATAAGCTCCTCAAAGGAGTATCATTATCTAAAATTTACATTAAACTTCCCCTTCCTCACTTTTTAGGAACTGTTCTCATTTTCCGTATGCTTGAATATATACAAGAAAGATAACTCTTTATTATTTTCCGTACACTTCTATTAAGATGGGCAAGAAGATATTCCTTTCGCTCTTTGAAGGAGTACTTTTTAAAAGAATTTTATAGTATCGACTTTTAGTTTACGCCTAGATACTCAACAGTAGGGTTAAGTCTATTTTAAAGTGTCCATAGATCATCTCTCCGCAAAAGTACAGATATTAATTATCGGCTACTATTCATGCATGAAACTGTAGCATCTAACCTGATCACCTGTTGAGTTCTCTCATTGACTTACCACTGGATGCTTAACATGCTAGAAGTCTAGTTGATTTTATTAAATATACTCTGAGTGAATTAAAAGAAAAAAATAGCTGAATATATGTTAGTGATCTTGTAATTTGTCCATATGACAAAACCCATGTAGTCAGGGCGGGAAGATTATCTCATCATTTCATATAATATACCAAAAATATTTCAACAAAAGATTTCACCACTCGTGAATATAACTTTTCTCACAAAATCAAAAGAGGCGAAGGCGCCAAACATTACCATTGTGAGAATAAAAAACAATATCAAAAGCATCCATTACTTAAGCCATTCAATACCTTCAAAGCTTAACATAAAGCGTTTCACTTAATATTTACACACTGACCCAGATAGCAAGCTGACGTTGGGCCGATGTTGGCATATGAATGGTAGATCGGCTACATATCGCGGTTGGCAGAACGATATTGGGCCAACATCGGTCCGACATTGTCATTACAACAGTTGGTGTATTGACATCGTTCCAACATCAGTCCGACATTGTAATTACAACAGTTGGTGCATTGACATTGTACTAACATCGGTCCGACATTGTCATTACAACAGTTGGTGCGCTAACATTGTTCCAACGTCGGGCTAACATCAGGCACGTAGCAACGTTTTTGAAAGAGAGAGGGGGTGCAACCACATTATTGTTTTTTACTTACCTAAAAAAGTTGACAAGCAAAACGACGGGAGGGGGGGGGGGTAGTGGCCAACTTTTTTCAAGGCCAACTTCCTAGCACTTCCAATTTTTTGCTATTTTTTCTTGATATCACTATATTGTGGTAAAAAGTGGGGGGGGGGCATCCTTTCAATGGACATTTTCTGTAGTAAAGGTAATGTTGGGGAAAAAGTTGGGGGGGTGGGGTCAGGCCCCCCTGCCCCCCTGTTGCTATGTGCCTGAACATTGTTATTTTTAATGTTGAAGTATGGACATCTTTGCAATGTTGGCCCGACATTGTTGAACCAACTTATATGTTGAAACGTTAAAAAAATTATTTATTTATTTTATTTTTTATTTATTTGTTTATTTATTCATTTTTAATTATTTAATCCTTACGTAGATTTTCAAAACTATGGAAAATAACTTAGATTTTTCTCTAAAACTATCGACTAATAGTACAATTACATCGGGATCGAAGTCGGGCTCGATGAGCAATTAATTTAAAAAACACGTCGCGCCGAAATTTAAATTTTTGGGGTGTTCAACGCAGCCATGTTGATATTGTACAGAAGGAACGTTCGGAAAAGAGTGTCGCGAAAAGGAGAATCATGACTAGCTTTGGATCGAATTTCTGTTTTGACAGAAGATGAAGACATTTTACGACTCGGTACTGCGGTAGGTACAATTTATGTACAAAATATTTTTTATAGTATATAACATGTGTCCTTGAATGCTTCCTTAGTCAGGACACTACACATAAAATGCCTGACAATAAAATCGTTTGAGCAAGCGCTAGTTTAATTTTGTTATAATAATTTTACACTTCTATACATCTTTCATAAAGATGGATTTCAACCCGAGTTTCCTCGTTTGGGATCGAATTTTAGTGTTCCTCTCTTCAACATTTACAGAGTATGTTGTACAATGTAATAAAGTATATTTACTTTTAAATGCATGTTCAAGATCATTTTCAGCACTTATTTTGATTATTTAATAGTTTCATGCAGTGGACTGTGCCCGAAACGATTCCCACAGCGCCGGCGAATAGTCAGCTTGTAAAAATGGTGAGAACCAGCTCAAATTTTCATTTAACACAAATAACCTAACATTGTAAATTTGTTTTTATTAACTTGTATCTTTTAGCATAAAGCTATAAAGATATTGCATCTACTATATACCAAGTAAACAAGAGGTTTATATTCCTTATGGCTTATCCTAAAAATACATAACAGTTACAATAGATTCTGACGGGTAATCTAAACATGCTATAAATTGCACAGCTATGCATAATTATTTTACATAAATATTTAAGCATTAATTATTAAAAATAGCTATCATATTCTATGATGCACAATTATACATGCATTATTTTCAGGAATCTGAATGCTCACAAGAAGGACAAAAGCAGTATGAAAATTAACACAAAGGTAAGATCTCTTAAATTTTCTGATTAGAGCAATAAAATCACATGAATTGAAATTACATTTCTACACTTTACTGAACTGTCAGGTTGAACTAACCAATTGTCTTTAACAGTCTTGTAGAGCCTTACTTTATTATTTGTCATATATTTATGTTTATATATGCGAAAAATATCGATGATAATACATGCTAATGGTCATCTTTTGTTTCAGAAATTGTGCCAGAAAAGTTTGAAGTGTCTATGGGAATGATCAACAATGAACATTGAACTTCCTGAGCCTTTGTACTTAAAGTGAATCCGTTCGTGACATGACCAGTTATTTGGCTACCCTCTAACATAACGCCATCTTTTATTTATTTATTATTGTGAATTTCATGGGATATCTGTGAGGAAGTGATTCAAGCAAACACTTTAGAAATTTCGGATCTAACTTAATTAGGATCTTTGGCATATTCGGGGAAAATAGTATGTGTTGATTTATTGGATCTTTTTATTAATATAGTTGTGTAGTGGATATTTTTTACTTAACACATGTGTTTGTCACTCTAGTAAATGTAAATGTACATGGGCAACTGGAAGTTCATTGTAACTGTATACCCCGTTGAGGTTTCAGTGACCTCTCCCAATGTCATTAAGTCAAATGCCATATTTTAAAAAAAGAAATAGTTTGTTTTATTACAAAGAAATGTCGATCAGTGAGAATACTTTAAAAAAATGTGCTTACATTGTACATCTGTAAGTGTATATGTAATATTTGTTTCAAAACACATTGTAAAAGAAACTATTTTTTTTTTAATTTTGAAAATATAGATTTGATCTATGATAAATTGTGATGTTATCATTATTTCAGTTTTCATTGTATCTTCCTGGAATTTCTTAGATTTCCATTGAATTCCATAGATTTCCAAATATCCTTGTGCACAAATATGTTGAGCCAACATTGGGCCAACATAAGAATTATCATTGTTTGACATTGGGCCAACGTAGCGCCTGCATGTAGGAGCACAAATACGTTGGGCCTACATTGGGCCTACATCAGAATTATCATTGTATGACATTGGGCAAACGTAGCGCCAACATGTCGGTGCAACGTTGCGCCGATGAGCAAAATTACATTGGCCCAATATAAATTTTCCGACATTGGGCCAACATAACTGACAACAGTGGCCCAACATCGGACCAACGTAAGCTTGCTATCTGGGGAGGGACCATACACACAATAAACACAACTTTACTGAATGAAATACCCAGATTTGCTTCCTCTACATCTACGAACATGTATGGTGTTTCAAGACATTAATACATTGTTGTTTATCTAAATTGACCTGATTCCTCGCACTTGTACAAGCAAACAAACAAAAAGCATTAACTCATGCAAGCGGTATTAGAGGTCAGTATCTTAGATTAACTTACCTGAAATTGAGTTCAAGACTATTTCTTTCTTTGTGGATATTACATAATTATGTGGATTATATAAACCAAAAAGATTTTTTTAGCCATTGAAAAATTGAGTTTCACGAAAATAAATGTGAAAGGAGACGGTTTTAAGAAATATGAAATGGAAACGAATTTTTTTTTAAAAGGTTTTATTCGATCTGTATTTAAAGGTTTTACAAGCAACTATATATAAACTATATATGTGAATGTTGACATAAATACCTATGCAAACTGAAACTCTGAGTCTTTTAAACAACCTTGTGGCATTAAGATGAATAGAAATCTTGAAGAGTTTTTTTTTTAAATTCTAAATATTAAAGAAAATGAATAGAGTAAGAGTGATTAATGCATTGAGTGCCAAAAATTGTATTTTCTTGCACAAGAGAATTCATGTTTATCAATAATTATAATGATTCATTCATTCATAGATCGTAAAAATGTGAACAATAGTATAATCACCTGCGTGGACATATTTGGGATGTTGGAATGTAATATGGAGATAACGAACAGTAATGAATGCTCAAAAGTTTATTCAAACAATACAAAACTGGAAGACGGGGCTGATGGGTTCGGGTTAGTTGTCGTGGTTGAAAATCTCATTCCAAGAAAGGTAAGATTTTTCTACTTGGTAAATCAAATGTTGACCATTGTTTAAGTTTTTCAGGAAGAAGTTACTTCTTCACATTTGTATGAAAATGCGTAATTAAATACATAAAATAAGGTTTATTTTGAGAGGGTGCATAAACATTTATATGTATTTGCTGTATTTTTCTACTTTAAAAAAGTGAACAAGTAAAGCAGGGCATCATTAACTACATGTATGTGTAAAACGTACGTTATAACAACTTTTTCCCCTTCAATCCCCCGTTTGAAAAATCTGCCAACCCCCCCTTTGAAAAATTTCTAGATTTGCGCCTGTATCCATCCTACTCCGTTGCAGTGTGATAATTAATATGCAACGACTTTACTTTAGCCAATCTGTCAATACAAGGAAAAATACTGATTTATATGCATTTGTGTTCGTTAAGTCAATAGGTAAAGTATGTGACATGTCTTTTCAAGGAGGTAGAGGAGAAGCAGACAGATTGGCCCAAGTAAATCTTTCAACCTGTCTTTTTTTCATTTTATGCTTAAAATAGGTGGTACTTTCTCTTTTACATTCATGCTTTTATTTAACAAACATTAATTTTAGTGTTCGTTAAGTTAATACGTGAAGTAAATATTATGTCTTTTCAAGAAGGTAGAGGAACAACACCTTATCTTTTAATAAAACTCCTCATATGAACGACACCGATTTTTTCGACACATTCAGAAGGAACACATGACGTTGGGTCTATGATCACTTCTTCAAACCTTTCGGCATACCCCCATGCTGCAGAATAACGTGATATATGACGCTCTCGTATTTCCTCCTTTGTCAGATCTATAACTCGGGCCCTGTCTTTAAGCTTTGTTATATTTATCCGTACCACCTGTCTTATTCTTTGAAACTCATTCGTTAGGCTTCCTAGCCTCTCTATGCCATACAGTGTTTTGCAGCAGGAAATAAACCTCGATTCCTGGCCCTTACTTCCTCGTTCCACGTGTTGCTGAAGACTAATTCTAGAGAAGATGTTCTTTGGTCTAAGCCCATTATGATAGGTTTCGTTAAATCGAAGGATTCTATAAACATATTCATCAGGTTTCTGTTCTACGTCTTTTTCCTCATCTATTATCTGTATCGATGTCTCTGAAATTGTTTCATTACTTTCATCATCAGTGTTTATTGTCTCGAATTCCTCTTCCTCTAATTTCAATAAAGCATGTTCCTCAACAATTCTAGCAATTGTGTGAGCTCTTTTTTCAACGTTCTTCTCCTCGTCCCCTGATTTATTTCTGGAGTCATCATCGTTGTTATATTCAGTCTTGCTACTACTTTGTTCTTGTGAGTCAGCTAAATCTTTGTTCTCTATTTCATTATCGGTACTGATCAGATCATTTATATCAGCTAGATCAGTGTTCTCTAATTCTTTATCAGTACAGATCAAATCATTGATATCAGCTATATCGCTGTTTTTTATTTCTTTATCAGTACTGACCGGATCATTGATATCAGCTAGATCGTTGTTCTTTATTTCAAAACCAGTAGTGATAAGAACATTGATATCAGCTAGATCATTTATCTCTACTTTATTAGCATTTCTAGTCAAAAGATTCTGTACAGAAATGTCCCTTTCTTCCGATTCGTCATCAGCCTCATCAGTAAAGAAACATTTGAGTATTTTTCTCTTAAATCCTGTTTCTTCACTACTGGATCCTACATTAATATCAACATATAATATCTTAATATAATTGCGGAGAAAAAATCTACCATTTTTCTTACAGACATGAAAATGTTGAGAGAACAGTCATATTTTTAATATAATTCATAAAGATTTCGTAGGGAAAGAAAAACATTCAATATAAGGTTAAAAATACAAGAAAATTTCAAGTAGCATATGTAACAGTTGGAGTTTCTCGCAGTACCAATACAAACAGGATCTAAGAATCTAAACTATATTATTATTCTTTATTCCTACCTTTTCGTTTGGATCCTAAATTTTTCTTCATTTTAGCTTGACGAGCTCCCATGGCGCCTTTTTTGTTATCTACTTAAAAGATGGTATTAGGTGCTTAATGTGTATTTTGTCCAAAGGAATAAACATAAGTATACCGCAGAGCTCAGAGAGGTTAGGGGCTATTGATATTTTATTTTGATATATTCTAACCTTGTGTAATCAGTAACTGTTCAATAATTTACCACCGAAATATGCCTGAAATATTGACGACTCGGCGTTACATAAAAACAATATACAATCAATCAATCAATAGTTGATTTCTGAGAATTTTAATTATATGTATACAAGATTTCGTACACTTGTTTTTAAGTGTATTTATCTATCGCTTTCTCTGTATATCAAATAAAATTTTGTTTATGTATTTGTCAATCAAAACAAGATTTTTTTTTCGAAACAAAGGCGATTTGCATCATATTAATACTGTGAGTGAATCATTCAATAATCTGAAAATCATATAGATTACTCAAACGATACTTTAAAAACAAACAAATAGCTGGTAAATGAAATCCAAATTAAAACAAAACAAGTAAACTTTTGATGAACAGTATTGATTGTATATTATTTAACGTCCCTCTTGATCGACAGTGGAAATTAAGACAGAGGTAATTGACGCTTTTTAAATGGCTTTAATCATATGGTTTTGTTTGTTTGATTGTTCTATTTTTCCTTTCTTTTGGTCGGGACTTGAAGTCAAAATATTGAACATTGTATTGATTAAACAGCCAATTTCTTTTCATTTAAAAGATCGATTTTGAGTTTCCAGGAAGTAAATGCGAAAGCAAGTTTTGAAAATGCGACGTAATACTGTATTTACCACAGGAATTACCAATTACAAGGCCAAATGCATGCCGTCAATAAAATACTCGATCCATTTATAATTCAAATTTCACAGCTAAATGTAGCAATTTAATTTCCCAACCAATGTATTATATGTACATGGTGCGCTTATAATGATTTTGGTATTTTAAATTTAACTTTTATTAATATATTAATCTAACATTCTCTATACAAAAGGATCTATATGCATTTTATTATAATTGTTTATTAAAAAATTAATTATTTTAAAATTTTTTTTAAATTGTAAACTATTCTTTAAAGGAAAATAAAAAGCTTTTTATTTAATATAAACACACCGAAGGACCACACACATACATAGGACAAGTTTACTGAATGAAATGTCGATGCTTTTCTGTGCTTCCTCTACATCTATGGTGTTTCAAAAGATTGGAAGATGTTTCTTTATTACAAAAGACCTGATTCCTCGCACTGGAACACACAAACAAATATAGCAAAGACATGAACCCATGCAAATGGTTGAAGAGGGCAGTCCAACATATTCGTATCTTAATATAAACTTACCTCAAATTGAGTAAAAATCGACAATAAATCAGTCTTCTATATTCACTGTTTCTTTCCTTGTGCATTACATAATAATATGGATTATATAAACGAAAAAGGTTATTCTTAGCCATTAAAAAGATTGAGTTTCACGGAAATAAATATGAAAGGAGACGATTCTAAAAAACATGAAATGAAAACGAAATTAATTTCAAAGGTTTTATTCGATCTGTATTTAAAGGTCTAACAAGCAGGAACGTAATATGTGAATGTCGACTTAAATACCTATGCAACCTAAAACTCCGAGTTTTAAATAACCTTGTGGCAATGAGTATATGTGTTGAATAGAAATCATGAACAGTTTTTCAAAATTATACATAGAAGTACGTTTATTGGCTTATGCATTGCAGATTTAGCCGCATAGAACATTACTTTATGTACATTGATTAACAGGTGTTACGCAGGTGCTATTACATTTTTTTTTCATACTAAATTTCATTTTAAATTCTAAATATTAAAGAAAATGAATAGACTAAGAGTGCATAACCATGGAGTGGAGAAAAAGAACAAAATATGCATTTTCTTGCACAAGAGAATCCATGTGTTTCAATAATGATTCTTTCCTTTATAGATAGTAATTAAGTACACACTTGTGTAGCCACCTGTGTGGGTATTACTGCATGTGCACAGGTTGAAACATACTTGGAATGTTGGAACGAGATATGGAGATAAAGAACAGTAATAAAAGCCCAAAAGTTCATTCAAACAATACAAAGTTGGAATACGGGGCAGATTGGTTCGGGATAGTCGTCGTGATTAAAATTGTTATTTTAAGAAAGGTGAAATTTTTCTATCTCGTAAACCAAATGTTGATCATTGTTAAAGTTTGGATAACAGCAGATTTTCTGGGACATTTTTTAAATCTTTTTTTTAATTGTTAAGATATCGAACAGTAATAAGCCTCATAAATCAAGTAAACAAAATTAATCGTAATCATTTTAGTAAAAAGTTTTATTTATCATAGTTTCATCAATTTTCATAAAAAAGAGCTTTACCCCCTAATACTTATTTCACAAATTAAATATGATTATTATAAATACAAGCGTTCTGCATGTCCTGTTCATCCATCTTCTGAATGATGCTTTGAATAAAAGTTTGGGATTCAGAAATTTGCATAGGTTTGATTTTATAAGAGACAGTGTAGACATTAAATGTGACGGCAGGTGTGCAGCAACCGCTAATGATAAAAGGCCGCTGAATGAAAGAAATATCTTTACGCATAGCAATACAACGCTTAATATCATAAATAAATGTGCTAATAAATGACATGCTCATTCTCTTAATTATACAATTCTTTCATTAAGCGGCAATTTGGCATTAGCCTTGAAAAGGTAAACCATTAATGCAATTGTTTTTTTTTTGAGTTGCAACGCTTTATGATATTAGTACCATTAAGTGGCGTTATATCGTTAGCGATTGCTACACAGGTGTCACTGGACTAGTACTACATACCTCTTTACCATGCAGTTTAGTTATGATTTGGGTCATTTATGTCTTTAGTCAGATAAACATCAAAATAAAAATTCTAGGAAAAAGAGACTAATCTTTTTAAAGCTATTTTTAAATGTTGTTTGTTCGACTTGAAATAAAACAATATTTACAATAAAACAGTTTAATTTCGTAAGAACAGAAACTTGATTAGTGAAATTCAAAAAGGAACAAATAGTTACATGTACATGTATAAAAATACTCATTTTGCTATTTACATTCTTCAGTTATAAGATTGTATTTTAACTTCAAGTAAGCATTGATTTTTTAATATTATTGTTTAACATCCATTGTTTTTTTTGTTTTGAACATTTTTTATTGTATAATTTATACAATAGGATTTGTTACAAGTTCTTGCAACTTAAAAAAAACCTCTCTCTGTAATATATACAATAATTAAATTAGTGATTGCCAAAATAACAATTTAAGGTGTAAAGTTATACATATACATGATAATTACAAAATATTTCAAGTTAATACAAAATATTTCAAGTTAAGACACTTACTTAAGATTCAGAGTTCTTACAATATGTAGATCTATAATGATACATGTAAATGAATACAATTATAACAGTTATTTGGAAAAAAAATATATATGACAATAATGATAATAAATGTGACGCGCCAAGCAAAAACCTCCCTTAACGAAGAATTTTGACATTTTCAGTTTTTCATTGATTCTTGTAGAGTTTGTCTTTCTCTTTCGTTTGATGTATAACATGACATATATTTCTGTGTATAAATGTATAAAATATCGCACGACAAAAACGGAATATTTACTTTGACGTACAGTGTACGCGTGCGTAACTTCATGAATTTTCATAACGTAAAATCGTAAAATGACGTGAAGCTATATACATGTAATGATTTGATGAAATATATTTTCAAACATTTGATTTGTTTCCCTTAAAAATATCAATAATTAAGATTTTTAATCGTTATGATAAAAATAAACACTGTAAACTATATCTTTGAAAAATGAAAAGAAGGGGGGGGGGGCACCGAAATGATTGACAAGGGCAAAAGAATAAAACGTCACTCAAATCAAAAATCTTCTCTTCCTCTAAAAGCTATCCCAATTTATGTCTTTTTAATGCAAGAAAATGACAGACAACAGTAAAAGGAAATAAGCAAAATTTAGATGAAAAAAATTCAATTGTGGTAATACAAACTATACTGTGAAATCACAAATTTTCGTTGGGGTTTAATTTTCGTTGTTTTCGTGGCAAGAAGAAACCCACGAATTCATGTCCACCACAAAATGTAAAATATAACATACATTTCTATTCCAAAGTAACCCACAATACTTCACCCACGCAATCAAATACCAACGAACCAAAACTTTTTCCTCAAACAACGAAAATTTGACCCCACGAAAATATGTGATTTTACAGTATATGCTCATCTTCCTAAACGAGCTCGGGCTAGCATGGTAACCCTTAATCTCATTTGACTGGCAAGCCTGAGGCCTCGGGTTCAACCTCAATTAAGCAGAGGCACTTAATTATCTCTTTTACACTATCAAAGTAGTTATCTTAAAAAAGTTCGAGACAGCCCCTTACCACCCCCTCCCCCGTGCATTAAAAGTCTACACAATACATAGTATACAAAAAGAATTTTTTTGTCATAGTTTATGTATTAAATACCTGAGTTTTTAAAGAGTGCGATAGGGTTTTTTTTTCATCTAAAGGATACCAAATTTCTTTTACCACGTCTACTATATGTATTTACATGTTTTAATTTCGAATGTTTTACTACGGGAAAAAAGTATGCATCATCTCTAAGACTTTTTGGCTTATTGATAAGATATTCGGCATCCAGGAATAAATTGTATTTGTCTCGTGTATAGGAGTTCGATCCTTTTCTTCTTTGGATGTCGTTATGAAATCAGTCTTTAATTCACACGAGGAACTTGTAAGTTGTTAAACTTGTTACCAATCCACTTGTATATCTCAATAAATGTGTGTTCAAATCAAAAACAATTAAGATTAGGTGCATCAAATTTTAAAGTGTTAAATTAAAGTTTAAACCATTATTTCTTGTAAAATTTTAAACATTTGATTAATTTTTCCTGGCCCTCGATTTCTTATTTTATATTTATGCTTAAATTATTGAAAAGAAATATGTTTAGAATCAATTCGTAACTAAATGAGTTTGCATACTTTTTAGTAAATCAGTATGTAACACCCACCCCATCCAATAAAAAATATGTATATTTTTAAAAATATGGTTTGAAAAAGACATTCTGCAATTTATATGTATTATGAGGATGACCATGAACTAATTCTGACCGATTATTGTATACTAACCGAATAACAAACCACAATATCAGAATATACATATCCCACAAGTAACACACTCCACAACTTCATTTACATTACATGGACTATAAGGTCTATCCTAAACTTTACCGTTACCTTCCTGAGAAAGTACATGCACACATTATGATTTATATTAATAATATCAAATATTAGTTGCTTTTTAGTATTGTTCAAAATTGCAACAGAAAGTAAGAGAATGGGTAACACATTCTTCATATTCTACCATTATCGTAAAGGGGGGGGGGGGGGGGGGCTGTGTCTCGGCTATGAACATTCACGCTTAATAAATTACCTGAACTAATATTAGACAATTTCTTTATTGACTTTGACAAGAACAAGGCACACATGTACAATCTTAAATTGTAAGGATAAATATCCTTTCTCTTAAAACATAAAGCGTTTTGATACTTTTTGCACAAAACTCCCCATATGCATATGTACATGTATACTTGTACATGTAGGCATGTATGCATCGTCGGAAACCCACGGGTGATCTCGTCTTTAACCACGGGTGATCTCGTCTTTACTTATCACAAGACGAGATCAACCGTGGGTTTCTGACAGTGGCATGTATGTACAATGCGACTTACGCAGGAAAAAAATTATTGAAATTGTTTCAATTTGCTACATGTATTAAATCCCGTGTAATTGGTAGCACACTTTCATAAATTGAAATGCATAAACAATTCAACCGAAAGAAACAAGATTATTATTTTCCAAGGTAGATGTGAAGTCATAAAATGTTGGTAGTAAAATCTTTGTCGGGGAAATAATTATTACAGTTTTAATAAATCCTTAATATTGAAGGTTGAAATAAAATCATTAAAATGAAAATTTATAATTCTTAAATGTTTGATGTAAACCGCTATTCTGTTCTCAGTTCAAAGGGCTTAAAAAGCACCGGTTACTGCGTAACATTATGTTGTTTTCAGGAACCCAAAACGTTAAAGTCACCTCTTCACCTTATTTTTTTCTTCTTTGGTAGAAAAATCATGCTTACATGTAAAACATTGGCGTCGGAAGCAAATTGAAAGTGGGGGGGGGGGGGGCTAAGTGTAAAAAATAAATTAAACCTTCAAAAAAAAAAAAACCAGACAAGCAAAAAAAAAAAAAAAAAAAAAAAAAAAAGGGGGGGGGGTGTCCTTTCCACAAACACAAAAATCCTATTTTTTGTGGGGTGGGGGTGGGGTAGGTTCGAACTCCAGTAACAAAATTTTTTTTCCAAATACCCCGCCCCCCCCCCCCCCTCCCCCGTTCCGATGCCTATGTAAAATTATATTAGGTTGGAATGTTTTAAAAGTGTTCAAATAATTTGTATTAATTTGTAACATATGTATTACTTATAACAGTTTTAGCGATGTTTCATGTAACCTCAACAAACGGGTTATGAATACATAACAGTGAAGCAAAATAACGGAATGTTTAATTTTTTCCCCGGAAATGTCGATAAACATATTTCAATCTGTTTCATTTTCAATCATAAAATATCGTAGAAAGTGGGACAGTCACTGTACAATGTATGCTAGCATATCCGTACTGTAAATTTACAAGTTTCCAAAGAGATAGAGCAGACACAGGAGAACGGGGGCGAATTTTTTCTACTTTTTTGCGTACAACATCATAAAGTGATCAACAATAACAAAATAAATTGAGAAGCTCAAAAGCTCTTTCTTCAAAATATTAATTTTAAATCAACAGCTAAAAACTAATTCCGGAAGAAGTGGCCAAGTCAAATACTCTGTGTCGTATCTATAGAGAATTACATTTTTAAACTAAATTAAAACTTCAATTCATGTATTTATCAATATCCTTGGCAAGCCATCAAAAATTATGTACAGTTCTTATTACTTGCACACAAAAGTGCAACAAAGACGATGTATTTTTCTATAACTTACATCATCTACGGAAGTGAAAAAGATGTAATATTATATACTTCTTTAATTCAATTATGGTTATAGCGTGGTATTTGATTGGATAAGAAATAACTTTTTATTGCATAAAAAAATTGGGTTACCTATGTCACAATCACTTGCATAAAAACACATTGATCCGCCTGACGTAACATTTCAATATTGTACAATTTTTGTACGATTTTTTTTATATAAACCACAGCGTTATAAATTGGGTAGCTAAGAAAGATAAATCAGGTCAATTTTCACTGCATCGCTATTTTAAAAAAGATACCTGACCTAGTTTAAAGCTCCTGTTTAATTTTTCTTGCATGTGCATCACGATATAACAGCTGAAAATTAGCAGCTTGAATTTAAAAATCTTTAATAAAAACTTGTTTATTTGACATTTTAAGATGGACCGACTGAAATCTTTTTTAAACCTCCAAATTATTTATTCCGGAATTTTCTCATCCAATCAACATCATTTTTTTTATTTCAGAAACGCCTTCATTCAATATTGAACATTTCCGACAAAAAATTCGACCTACCTACCGACGCAAATTTTTTTTAAAATCGAATAGAAAGACGGCAAACAAACTCCATTTTAAAAACGGCCTTGCGGGAATTTTTTAACCATCACTGGACATCTTTAAAAATATACTCTTAATAATTGTGAAAAGGATACGTCACACAGATACTTGACGGAGAATAACTTCTTCAAGAATAAACTACATCAAACAACACTCAA
The DNA here is from genome assembly GCF_032062105.1 of Saccostrea cuccullata. Classification (NCBI taxonomy): domain Eukaryota; kingdom Metazoa; phylum Mollusca; class Bivalvia; order Ostreida; family Ostreidae; genus Saccostrea; species Saccostrea cuccullata. Next base: position 4,711 of record NW_026926823.1, on the reverse strand, counting down.
GAATCTTTTTCAGCATATAAATTAAACAAAATCCCATTGTTCTGCAGGGGAGAGTTTTTTTCTCTCGAGGAGGCGTTTTTACGTCGCATTTACCTTATTGACTTTAGACGCGTCTTTTGACGTTACGTCATAATAGAGATAAGGGAGGTTTTTGCTTGGCGCGTCACAAATAATAAACATGATCACAAGTAAAATTCTCGCATCATAAACAAACAAAGTTGAACAGGTATGATTAAATGACAAAGAAACAGAAGAAGAAAAACGGATCAAAATCTACCTGAATCACGAATGAACCTTTGGACACAGTGAAATATTTTGTTATTCACATCAACTGACAATGAATCATTTCCAAATAATAAGAGATGGGAGTTGACTATTTCCAAGTGATTATATTGTAAAATATTGTTTAAGAGGCAATTTCTTGGCCGCTCATATTTTTTACATACAAAAAAGAAATGGTATACATCTTCAATTTGTCCACATGAACAATTAGGAGAGTCAATTATATTTCTTCGATAAAGATCATTATTAAGTATACTACTGTGCCTTAATTTTGTGTGAATTATATTTAAATAGCGTTTCCCCTATGAGAAATACGAAGGTGGCTTTGAGGGATGTGAACATATTCTTGTTTTAAATTTACTAATAGAGGTTGTGTCTCTCACGTCTTTAGAAAGGGAATTCCAGGAATTAATTGCAGAGGGTACAAAAGATTTTTTAAAAGTTTCAAGTCTACATTTGGGAATAGAGTAATCTTCTGTGTTTCTTGTATTATATGTAGATTCAATTCCGGGAGTTTTTGGAAATATTTGTTTGAGATAATCGGGTACAACATTGTTGTGTACTTTAAACATAGTGGTTAATTTAGCTGCTCTTCTTCTTGTAATTAGGGGTTCCAATCCTGTCTCTGAATAGAGAATTTCTCTAGAAATAAAAATCGGGAGACCAGTGATGGTTCTTGCTGCAGCTAGCTGGACTTTCTCTAGTTTTTCTATATCGTAAAGTGTACAGCCGTCCCAGACAACTGAGGCATATTCGAGATGGGGCCTGACAAAAGTTGTATACATTTTTAAAAGAGTAGTTCGTCCAAGAGTGAATTTGAGCTTTTTCAAAAGGCCAAGCTTATTATATGCAGTATTTACAAAGCTATCAATGTATACAGACCAGCTTAAATCTTGTGAAAAAAGTAAACCAAGATGCTTATGTGAAGATTCAAATTCTAACTGACACTGTTGAAAGTAAAGTTTAGGAAGCTCAAAATCTTTTTTTAGTGTAAAGAAAACAGCTTTAGTTTTTAAAGGGTTGAATTTGAGTAACCATTTTTTAGACCATTCGTCTAAAATATTTAGATCGTGGTTAATGTTATATTCTATACTGGCAACATTTGACGAAGAATTCTGTTGGGAATTGTCATCTGCAAATAATCTACATAGTGACAACATGTTTCCTGAAACATGATTTACATAAATTAAAAAAAAGTAGGGGACCAAGTACAGAGCCCTGCGGTACCCCGGCATTGATATTCATGCTAGAAGATAAGATATCTTTATACAATACTTTCTGGCTCCTACTATTTAAATAACATTTAAACCATTCGTAAAGATTGCCGGATATTCCGTAAGTTTGCAGTTTAAAAAGAAGACCCTTGTGCCAGACTCTGTCGAAGGCTTTTGATAGATCGCAAAAGACCATACAACATGACTTCCCCTCATCAATACTTTTAACTATACTATGGTATGTTTCCAGCAATTGGTAAACAGTTGAGTGGCCAGGTAAAAAACCTGCCTGATACTTGTAGAACAAATTATTTGCATGGGAATGGTTATACACGTGTTTAAATATTATTCTTTCCATAATCTTACTAACGCAGCTCAATAAAGAGACCGGTCTGTAATTTGATGTTATAGAAGGGTCATCTTTTTTAAATAGAGGGAGAACATGAGCTAATTTCCAGGAATCGGGAAAAGAGTTTTCCTTCAGAGATTAATTAAATTACATACAAAGCGGTTCTGAAATAGTTAGAATTGTTAATTTCAACATTTTGTGACTAATGCAATCTGGTCCGATAGCTTTATTTACTGGAAGTATTGATATTACATCAATCATTCCTGCTTTTGAATGACGATTTCACTTAGCATATAGTTACACAATAGGTATTGGTCGGGTAGGTTGTTTCCAATGTCTTCAATATTCGATATAGAGGAGAAGTATTTATTCAGTGCTTCAACTTTTTCAAGATCAGTAAATGCAGTTGAACTATTTCCATTATCAGAAATAAAGTGAATAGGGGAATATCTGATGAAAGTTTGACCCCGAAAGTGTCTTTCATTAGTTTCCAGTACAGTTTGTTGTCATTTTTATTCGCATCATTAATTTGTATATCAATATTATCGTAGTAATTAGATATTGCATATTTTTTCATATTATTCACTTTGTTTCTTATTTTTCGAAAGTTAACCCAGTCTGAATCTTTATCAGTTTTAACGCCTTATTATGTAGTCTATTACGTATTCTGATGTGTTTCCTTAAAAGTGAATCAATCCACGGTTTATCTTTGGGTCTAACCCCAGATAGCAGGATGTTATTGGACCTTTGTTGGGCCAACAATGCTCCTTATGTTGGGCCACCGTTTGCATTCAACATTGGGCCATCGGTAATTTGCTCATCGGCCCTTAATCAAACCAACTTGTTGGCTTATTGTTGGGCCAATGTAACAGTTAATATTGGGCCACTGTTGGGCCAATGTATTCTTTCAATATTGGACAAACGTCATTTTTGTACAGTTGGGCCATTGTAAGCAATTAATGTTGGGCCAACGGTAATTTGCTCATCGGCCCTTAATCAAACCAACTTGTTGGCTTAGTGTTGGGCCAATGTAACCGTTAATATTGGGCCACTGTTGGGCCAATGTATTTTTTCAATGTTGGGCAAACGTCATTTTTGTACAATTGGGCCATTGTAAGCAATTAATATTGGGCCAATGGTAATTTGCTCATCGGCCCTTGATCAGACCAACTTGTTGGCTTATTGTTGGACCAACGAACGGATATTATTGAGCCATTGTTGGGCCACTTACTCTTTCAATATTGGGCAAACACCGATTTTGGGCCAATGTTGGTTTGTATCTTATTGGCTTTCCATCAGGACAACTCATTTTTCTTCACTGGTTGGCCATTTGTCCTCAAAATTGAATAACAAACTATATATATAATAAGGTTATACTAGATTTGTAATACAGTTTAATGGTAAAAGCCCTTTAATACTATATAATATTTATGCTAGATTAATAGTTTAATACATATTCACAATATCTCTTAAAAATTACCATCAACAAGTATTGCATTGTAAGTAGCTCTACATTAATTTAAAAAAAATGAGGAAAAAGAAATCAGAATAAAAAATTAATTATAACATACTAATATTTCATTGCTCAGTGCATGAAGAAAACATTAATAAGGAACAGAAAGTTGATGCTCACTTGATGCGAAACATGTAGGGTTACATGATTGTATACTCCCTCTGTAATGTAAATTTATGCACAAGTTCAGTAAATTGCAGGTATCAATAAGCACGTCTAAAAAATAAACAAACCCATCCTGTTCTCAAAATAATACTAAAATTAATCCGCAATTTTGTTTACTTACACAAAAAAAATGTTTCTGGCATTTGCATCTTGTTTGTTACCAACAAACAGACACAGAAAAGGAGAGAACTACAGGTATGTCACAGTATATAACAGAAAAAAGTTAGGCACTGCCACTTTCCATTTGATCCCTCTCCTAAGTCTCCTCTTCTCTCTCCAGAGTCTCCTCCTCCCATTCTTTTCTTCTCTGTCCGTTTCTTCCTCCCTTATCCCTGTCCTTGGCATACCTTAGCCATTCTTTGATTGTGTTCTCAATGTCTTTTTAGAATATCCAGTAGCACTAAAATTGTAGTATTTAGTACTTAATACGTTTGTACGTTACTTTTCTCAGTAAAGAGTAAACATACGATTACATTTACAAGTATATCACTATATTTTTAAGCTGTCAATTGAGGAATAACCGTCTTTTTTGTTTCATGGTGTGATTAAGCGATTAGCTTGCGTGATGAAGGCATTTATGCATAAAATTTCTACGCTTGATCATCATCATCATCAAACTCACTCAATGTTGCCCCATATAATCATTATTCAAAGTAAAATACATGTTTAGAAAATTTGTCGGTACACTGAACACATTTTAAATGAAAGAACCCAATTTATGTTTTAGTACTGAATAAATTTTGTTTTAACTTCAATTGGTTAAACATTTTCAACATGTTTGATCATGTGTTCGACTTTAAGTGTATATAAGTAAAATGAGTGGTAGACTTCAGAAATTTATTCTACTAATTTCAATCTAAATAAAGGGCAATTATTTATTGTTTTAACTGTATCAAAACACATTTCATGATTTGTTATTTTATACACTACTGGCTTTTAAAACCCCTGTCCGTATGAAAATCCACTGTCTTTCTCTGTATCCTACAGCATTTTCACAGTAATCTACGGTATATCTACAGTATGCTACGGTATGCTAGCTCTGTATATACAGTAAATCTCTGTATGCCACTGTATGTATCCCCAGCATGCCACAGTTACATACAGTAGGCCCCGATACGCCTACAGTATGCCACTGTATGGCTACTGTTTCCTACAGGCAACTACGGTAAACCACAGTATATGCCCCAG